>NW_026089522.1:0-253974 GCF_933775445.1 Argentina anserina | reverse complement strand
GAGTTTTTGCAAGTGTGGGGAGTGTGTTTCCTTTCAAACTGAGTATCTGTACATCGATTTCGTATCTTTACTATTCCAATTGTCTATCTTTTCATGTCTCGTTTGAGTATCTTTCTGTAAGGCTTTCTGATGCGAGTTTCCTACTGAATTTGAGAGTTTTGCAAGTGTGGGAGTGTGTTTCTTTCAAACTGAGTATCTTTACATCGTTTGCGTATCTTTACTATTCCAATTGTGTATCTTTACATCGTTTGCGTATCTTTACTATTCCAATTATGTATCTTTTCATTTCTCGTTTGAGTATCTTTCTGTAAGGCTTCTGATACGATTTTCTATTGTATTTGAGAGTTTTGCAAGTGTGGGAGTGTGTTTCTTTCAAACTGAGTATCTTTACATCGTTTGCGTATTTTTCTATTCCAATTGTGTATCTTTACAGCGTTTGCGTATCTTTACTATTCCAATTGTGTATCTTTTCATTTCTCGTTTGAGTATCTTTCTGTAAGGCTTCTGATGCGAGTTTCTATTGTATTTGAGAGTTTTGCAAGTGTGGGAGTGTGTTTCTTTCAAACTGAGTATCTTTACATCGTTTGCGTATCTATACTATTCCAATTGTGTATCTTTTCATTTCTCGTTTGAGTATCTTTCTGTAAGGCTTCTGATGCGAGTTTCTATTGTATTTGAGAGTTTTGCAAGTGTGGGAGTGTGTTTCTTTCAAACTGAGTATCTTTACATCGTTTGCGTATCTTTACTATTCCAATTGTGTTTGTTTACATCGTTTGCGTATCTTTACTATTCCAATTGTGTATCTTTTCATTTCTCGTTTGAGTATCTTTCTGTAAGGCTTCTGATGCGAGTTTCTATTGTATTTGAGAGTTTTGCAAGTGTGGGAGTATGTTTCTTTCAAACTGAGTATCTTTACATCGTTTGCGTATCTTTACTATTCCAATTGTGTTTCTTTACATCGTTTGCGTATCTTTACTATTCCAATTGTGTATCTTTTCATTTCTCGTTTGAGTATCTTTCTGTAAGGCTTCTGATGCGAGTTTCTATTGTATTTGAGAGTTTTGCAAGTGTGGGAGTGTGTTTCTTTCAAACTGAGTATCTTTACATCGTTTGCGTATCTTTACTATTCCAATTGTGTATGTTTACATCGTTTGCGTATATTTACTATTCCAATTGTGTATCTTTTCATTTCTCGTTTGAGTATCTTTCTGTAAGGCTTCTGATGCGAGTTTCTATTGTATTTGAGAGTTTTGCAAGTGTGGGAGTGTGTTTCTTTCAAACTGAGTATCTTTACATCGATTGCGTATCTTTACTATTCCAATTGTGTATCTTTTCATTTCTCGTTTGAGTATCTTTCTGTAAGGCTTCTGATGCGAGTTTCTATTGTATTTGAGAGTTTTGCAAGTGTGGGAGTGTGTTTCTTTCAAACTGAGTATCTTTATATCGTTTGCGTATCTTTACTATTCCAATTGTGTTTGTTTACATCGTTTGCGTATCTTTACTATTCCAATTGTGTATCTTTTCATTTCTCGTTTGAGTATCTTTCTGTAAGGCTTCTGATGCGAGTTTCTATTGTATTTGAGAGTTTTGCAAGTGTGGGAGTGTGTTTCTTTCAAACTGAGTATCTTTACATCGTTTGCGTATCTTTACTATTCCAATTGTGTTTCTTTACATCGTTTGCGTATCTTTACTATTCCAATTGTGTATCTTTTCATTTCTCGTTTGAGTATCTTTCTGTAAGGCTTCTGATGCGAGTTTCTATTGTATTTGAGAGTTTTGCAAGTGTGGGAGTGTGTTTCTTTCAAACTGAGTATCTGTACATCGATTGCGTATCTTTACTATTCCAATTGTCTATCTTTTCATGTCTCGTTTGAGTATCTTTCTGTAAGGCTTTCTGATGCGAGTTTCTACTGAATTTGAGAGTTTTGCAAGTGTGGGAGTGTGTTTCTTTCAAACTGAGTATCTTTACATCGTTTGC
This sequence comes from Argentina anserina, assembly GCF_933775445.1. Classification (NCBI taxonomy): domain Eukaryota; kingdom Viridiplantae; phylum Streptophyta; class Magnoliopsida; order Rosales; family Rosaceae; genus Argentina; species Argentina anserina. Next base: position 251,996 of record NW_026089522.1, on the reverse strand, counting down.
GTATCTTTACTATTCCAATTGTGTATCTTTACATCGTTTGCGTATCTTTACTATTCCAATTATGTATCTTTTCATTTCTCGTTTGAGTATCTTTCTGTAAGGCTTCTGATGCGATTTTCTATTGTATTTGAGAGTTTTGCAAGTGTGGGAGTGTGTTTCTTTCAAACTGAGTATCTTTACATCGTTTGCGTATCTTTACTATTCCAATTGTGTATCTTTACAGCGTTTGCGTATCTTTACTATTCCAATTGTGTATCTTTTCATTTCTCGTTTGAGTATCTTTCTGTAAGGCTTCTGATGCGAGTTTCTATTGTATTTGAGAGTTTTGCAAGTGTGGGAGTGTGTTTCTTTCAAACTGAGTATCTTTACATCGTTTGCGTATCTATACTATTCCAATTGTGTATCTTTTCATTTCTCGTTTGAGTATATTTCTGTAAGGCTTCTGATGCGAGTTTCTATTGTATTTGAGAGTTTTGCAAGTGTGGGAGTGTGTTTCTTTCAAACTGAGTATCTTTACATCGATTGCGTATCTTTACTATTCCAATTGTGTATCTTTTCATTTCTCGTTTGAGTATCTTTCTGTAAGGGTTCTGATGCGAGTTTCTATTGTATTTGAGAGTTTTGCAAGTGTGGGAGTGTGTTTCTTTCAAACTGAGTATCTTTACATCGATTGCGTATCTTTACTATTCCAATTGTGTATCTTTTCATTTCTCGTTTGAGTATCTTTCTGTAAGGCTTCTGATGCGAGTTTCTATTGTATTTGAGAGTTTTGCAAGTGTGGGAGTGTGTTTCTTTCAAACTGAGTATCTTTACATCGTTTGCGTATCTTTACTATTCCAATTGTGTATCTTTACATCGTTTGCGTATATTTACTATTCCAATTGTGTATCTTTTCATTTCTCGTTTGAGTATCTTTCTGTAAGGCTTCTGATGCGAGTTTCTATTGTATTTGAGAGTTTTGCAGGTGTGGGAGTGTGTTTCTTTCAAACTGAGTATCTTTACATCGTTTGCGTATCTTTACTATTCCAATTGTGTTTCTTTACATCGTTTGCGTATCTTTACTATTTTAATTGTGTATCTTTTCATTTCACGTTTGAGTATCTTTCTGTAAGGCTTTCTGATGCGAGTTTCTTTTGAATTTGAGAGTTTTGCAAGTGTGGGAGTGTGTTTCTTTCAAACTGAGTATCTTTACATCGATTGCGTATCTTTACTATTCCAATAGTCTATCTTTACATCGTTTGCGTATCTTTACTATTACAATTGTGTATCTTTTCATTTCTCGTTTGAGTATCTTTCTGTAAAGCTTCTGATTCGAGTTTCTATTGTATTTGAGAGTTTTGCAAGTGTGGGAGTGTGTTTCTTTCAAACTGAGTATCTTTACATCGTTTGCGTATCTTTACTATTCCAATTGTGTATCTTTACATCGATTGCGTATCTTTACTATTCCAATTGTGTATCTTTTCATTTCTCGTTTGAGTATCTTTCTGTAAGGCTTCTGATGCGAGTTTCTATTGAATTTGAAAGTTTTGCAAGTGTGGGAGTGTGTTTCTTTCAAACTGAGTATCTTTACATCGTTTCCGTATCTTTACTATTCCAATTGTGTATCTTTACATCGTTTGCGTATCTTTACTATTCTAATTGTGTATCTTTTCATTTCTCGTTTGAGTATCTTTCTGTAAGGCTTTCTGATGCGAGTTTCTATTGAATTTGAGAGTTTTGCAAGTGTGGGAGTGTGTTTCTTTCAAACTGAGTATCTTTACATCGATTGCGTATCTTTACTATTCCAATTGTCTATGTTTACATCGTTTGCGTATCTTTACTATTCAAATTGTGTATCTTTTCATTTCTCGTTTGAGTATCTTTCTGTAAGGCTTCTGATTCGAGTTTCTATTGTATTTGAGAGTTTTGCAAGTGTGGGAGTGTGTTTCTTTCAAACTGAGTATCTTTACATCGTTTGCGTATCTTTACTATTCCAATTGTGTATATTTTCATTTCTCGTTTAAGTATCTTTCTGTAAGGCTTCTGATGCGAGTTTCTATTGTATTTGAGAGTTTTGCAAGTGTGGGAGTGTGTTTCTTTCAAACTGAGTATCTTTACATCGTTTGCGTATCTTTACTATTCCAATTGTGTATCTTTTCATTTCTCGTTTGAGTATCTTTCTGTAAGGCTTTCTGATGCGAGTTTCTATTGAATTTGAGAGTTTTGCAAGTGTGGGAGTGTGTTTCTTTCAAACTGAGTATCTTTACATCTTTTGCGTATGTTTACTATTCCAATTGTGTATCTTTACATCATTTGCGTATCTTTACTATTCGAATTGTGTATCTTTTCATTTCTCGTTTGAGTATCTTTCTGTAAGGCTTCTGATGCGAGTTTCTATTGTATTTGAGAGTTTTGCAAGTGTGGGAGTGTGTTTCTTTCAAACTGAGTATCTTTACATCGTTTGCGTATCTTTACTATTCCAATTGTGTTTCTTTACATCATTTGCGTATCTTTACTATTCGAATTGTGTATTTTTTCATTTCTCGTTTAAGTATCTTTCTGTAAGGCTTTCTGATGCGAGTTTCTATTGAATTTGAGAGTTTTGCAAGTGTGGGAGTGTGTTTCTTTCAAACTGAGTATCTTTACATCGATTGCGTATCTTTACTATTCCAATTGTGTATCTTTTCATTTCTCGTTTGAATATCTTTCTGTAAGGCTTTCTGATGCGAGTTTCTATTGAATTTGAGAGTTTTGCAAGTGTGGGAGTGTGTTTCTTTCAAACTGAGTATCTTTACATCGTTTGCGTATCTTTACTATTCCAATTGTGTATCTTTTCATTTCTCGTTTGAGTATCTTTCTGTAAGGCTTTCTGATGCGAGTTTCTATTGAATTTGAGAGTTTTGCAAGTGTGGGAGTGTGTTTCTTTCAAACTGAGTATCTTTACATCTTTTGCGTATGTTTACTATTCCAATTGTGTATCTTTACATCATTTGCGTATCTTTACTATTCGAATTGTGTATCTTTTCATTTCTCGTTTGAGTATCTTTCTGTAAGGCTTCTGATGCGAGTTTCTATTGTATTTGAGAGTTTTGCAAGTGTGGGAGTGTGTTTCTTTCAAACTGAGTATCTTTACATCGATTGCGTATCTTTACTATTCCAATTGTGTATCTTTTCATTTCTCGTTTGAATATCTTTCTGTAAGGCTTTCTGATGCGAGTTTCTATTGAATTTGAGAGTTTTGCAAGTGTGGGAGTGTGTTTCTTTCAAACTGAGTATCTTTACATCGATTGCGTATCTTTACTATTCCAATTGTCTATCTTTACATCGTTTGAGTATCTTTACTATTCCAATTGTGTATCTTTTCATTTCTCGTGTGAGTATCTTTCTGTAAGTTTTCTGATGCGAGTTTCTATTGAATTTGAGAGTTTTGCAAGTGTGGGAGTGTGTTTCTTTCAAACTGAGTATCTTTACATCGTTTGCGTATCTTTACTATTCTAATAGTGTATCTTTACATCGTTTGCGTATCTTTACTATTCCAATTGTGTGTCTTTTCATTTCTCGTTTGAGTATCTTTATGTAAGGCTTCTGATGCGAGTTTCTATTGTATTTGAGAGTTTTGCAAGTGTGGGAGTGTGTTTCTTTCAAACTGAGTATCTTTACATCGTTTGCGTATCTTTACTATTCCAATTGTGTATCTTTTCATTTCTCGTTTGAGTATCTTTCTGTAAGGCTTTCTGATGCGAGTTTCTATTGTATTTGAGAGTTTTGCAAGTGTGGGAGTGTGTTTCTTTCAAACTGAGTATCTTTACATCGTTTGCGTATCTTTACTATTCCAATTCTGTATCTTTTCATTTCTCGTTTGAGTATCTTTCTGTAAGGCTTTCTGATGCGAGTTTCTATTGAATTTGAGAGTTTTGCAAGTGTGGGAGTGTGTTTCTTTCAAACTGAGTATCTTTACATCTTTTGCGTATGTTTACTATTCCAATTGTGTATCTTTACATCATTTGCGTATCTTTACTATTCGAATTGTGTATCTTTTCATTTCTCGTTTGAGTATCTTTCTGTAAGGCTTCTGATGCGAGTTTCTATTGTATTTGAGAGTTTTGCAAGTGTGGGAGTGTGTTTCTTTCAAACTGAGTATCTTTACATCGTTTGCGTATCTTTACTATTCCAATTGTGTTTCTTTACATCATTTGCGTATCTTTACTATTCGAATTGTGTATTTTTTCATTTCTCGTTTAAGTATCTTTCTGTAAGGCTTTCTGATGCGAGTTTCTATTGAATTTGAGAGTTTTGCAAGTGTGGGAGTGTGTTTCTTTCAAACTGAGTATCTTTACATCGATTGCGTATCTTTACTATTCCAATTGTGTATCTTTTCATTTCTCGTTTGAATATCTTTCTGTAAGGCTTTCTGATGCGAGTTTCTATTGAATTTGAGAGTTTTGCAAGTGTGGGAGTGTGTTTCTTTCAAACTGAGTATCTTTACATCGTTTGCGTATCTTTACTATTCCAATTGTGTATCTTTTCATTTCTCGTTTGAGTATCTTTCTGTAAGGCTTTCTGATGCGAGTTTCTATTGAATTTGAGAGTTTTGCAAGTGTGGGAGTGTGTTTCTTTCAAACTGAGTATCTTTACATCTTTTGCGTATGTTTACTATTCCAATTGTGTATCTTTACATCATTTGCGTATCTTTACTATTCGAATTGTGTATCTTTTCATTTCTCGTTTGAGTATCTTTCTGTAAGGCTTCTGATGCGAGTTTCTATTGTATTTGAGAGTTTTGCAAGTGTGGGAGTGTGTTTCTTTCAAACTGAGTATCTTTACATCGATTGCGTATCTTTACTATTCCAATTGTGTATCTTTTCATTTCTCGTTTGAATATCTTTCTGTAAGGCTTTCTGATGCGAGTTTCTATTGAATTTGAGAGTTTTGCAAGTGTGGGAGTGTGTTTCTTTCAAACTGAGTATCTTTACATCGATTGCGTATCTTTACTATTCCAATTGTCTATCTTTACATCGTTTGAGTATCTTTACTATTCCAATTGTGTATCTTTTCATTTCTCGTGTGAGTATCTTTCTGTAAGTTTTCTGATGCGAGTTTCTATTGAATTTGAGAGTTTTGCAAGTGTGGGAGTGTGTTTCTTTCAAACTGAGTATCTTTACATCGTTTGCGTATCTTTACTATTCTAATAGTGTATCTTTACATCGTTTGCGTATCTTTACTATTCCAATTGTGTGTCTTTTCATTTCTCGTTTGAGTATCTTTATGTAAGGCTTCTGATGCGAGTTTCTATTGTATTTGAGAGTTTTGCAAGTGTGGGAGTGTGTTTCTTTCAAACTGAGTATCTTTACATCGTTTGCGTATCTTTACTATTCCAATTGTGTATCTTTTCATTTCTCGTTTGAGTATCTTTCTGTAAGGCTTTCTGATGCGAGTTTCTATTGTATTTGAGAGTTTTGCAAGTGTGGGAGTGTGTTTCTTTCAAACTGAGTATCTTTACATCGTTTGCGTATCTTTACTATTCCAATTCTGTATCTTTTCATTTCTCGTTTGAGTATCTTTCTGTAAGGCTTTCTGATGCGAGTTTCTATTGAATTTGAGAGTTTTGCAAGTGTGGGAGTGTGTTTCTTTCAAACTGAGTATCTTTACATCGTTTGCGTATCTTTACTATTCCAATTGTGTATCTTTACATCGTTTGCGTATCTTTACTATTCCAATTCTGTATCTTTTCATTTCTCGTTTAAGTATCTTTCTGTAAGGTTTTCTGATGCGAGTTTCTATTGAATTTGAGAGTTTTGCAAGTGTGGGAGTGTGTTTCTTTCAAACTGAGTATCTTTACATCGTTTGCGTATCTTTACTATTCCAATTGTGTATCTTTACATCGTTTGCGTATATTTACTATTCCAATTGTGTATCTTTTCATTTCTCGCTTGAGTATCTTTCTGTAAGGCTTTCTGATGCGAGTTTCTATTGTATTTGAGAGTTTTGCAAGTGTGGGAGTGTGTTTCTTTTCAAACTGAGTATCTTTACATCGTTTGCGTATCTTTACTATTCCAATTGTGTATCTTTTCATTTCTCGTTTGAGTATCTTTCTGTAAGGCTTTCTGATGCGAGTTTCTATTGAATTTGAGAGTTTTGCAAGTGTGGGAGTGTGTTTCTTTCAAACTGAGTATCTTTACATCTTTTGCGTATGTTTACTATTCCAATTGTGTATCTTTACATCATTTGCGTATCTTTACTATTCGAATTGTGTATCTTTTCATTTCTCGTTTGAGTATCTTTCTGTAAGGCTTCTGATGCGAGTTTCTATTGTATTTGAGAGTTTTGCAAGTGTGGGAGTGTGTTTCTTTCAAACTGAGTATCTTTACATCGTTTGCGTATCTTTACTATTCCAATTGTGTATCTTTACATCATTTGCGTATCTTTACTATTCGAATTGTGTATCTTTTCATTTCTCGTTTGAGTATCTTTCTGTAAGGCTTTCTGATGCCAGTTTCTATTGAATTTGAGAGTTTTGCAAGTGTGGGAGTGTGTTTCTTTCAAACTGAGTATCTTTACATCGATTGCGTATCTTTACTATTCCAATTGTCTATCTTTACATCGTTTGAGTATCTTTACTATTCCAATTGTGTATCTTTTCATTTCTCGTGTGAGTATCTTTCTGTAAGGCTTCTGATGCGAGTTTCTATTGTATTTGAGAGTTTTGCAAGTGTGGGAGTGTGTTTCTTTCAAACTGAGTATCTTTACATCGATTGCGTATCTTTACTATTCCAATTGTCTATCTTTTGATGTCTCGTTTGAGTATCTTTCTGTAAGGCTTCTGATGCGAGTTTCTATTGTATTTGAGAGTTTTGCAAGTGTGGGAGTGTGTTTCTTTCAAACTGAGTATCTTTACATCGATTGCGTATCTTTACTATTCCAATTGTGTATCTTTTCATTTCTCGTTTGAGTATCTTTCTGTAAGGCTTTCTGATGCGAGTTTCTATTGAATTTGAGAGTTTTGCAAGTGTGGGAGTGTGTTTCTTTCAAACTGAGTATCTTTACATCGATTGCGTATCTTTACTATTCCAATTGTGTATCTTTTCATTTCTCGTTTGAGTATCTTTCTGTAAGGATTTCTGATGCGAGTTTCTATTGAATTTGAGAGTTTTGCAAGTGTGGGAGTGTGTTTCTTTCAAACTGAGTATCTTTACATCGTTTGCGTATCTTTACTATTCCAATTGTGTATCTTTACATCGTTTGCGTATATTTACTATTCCAATTGTGTATCTTTTCATTTCTCGTTTGAGTATCTTTCTGTAAGGCTTTATGATGCGAGTTTCTATTGAATTTGAGAGTTTTGCAAGTGTGGGAGTGTGTTTCTTTCAAACTGAGTATCTTTACATCTTTTGCGTATGTTTACTATTCCAATTGTGTATCTTTACATCATTTGCGTATCTTTACTATTCGAATTGTGTATCTTTTCATTTCTCGTTTGAGTATCTTTCTGTAAGGCTTCTGATGCGAGTTTCTATTGTATTTGAGAGTTTTGCAAGTGTGGGAGTGTGTTTCTTTCAAACTGAGTATCTTTACATCGTATGCGTATCTTTACTATTCCAATTGTGTTTCTTTACATCATTTGCGTATCTTTACTATTCGAATTGTGTATCTTTTCATTTCTCGTTTAAGTATCTTTCTGTAAGGCTTTCTGATGCGAGTTTCTATTGAATTTGAGAGTTTTGCAAGTGTGGGAGTGTGTTTCTTTCAAACTGAGTATCTTTACATCGATTGCGTATCTTTACTATTCCAATTGTCTATCTTTACATCGTTTGCGTATCTTTACTATTCCAATTGTGTATCTTTTCATTTCTCGTTTGAGTATCTTTCTGTAAGGCTTCTGATTCGAGTTTCTATTGTATTTGAGAGTTTTGCAAGTGTGGGAGTGTGTTTCTTTCAAACTGAGTATCTTTACATCGATTGCGTATCTTTACTATTCCAATAGTGTATCTTTTCATTTCTCGTTTGAGTATCTTTCTGTAAGGCTTTCTGATGCGAGTTTCTATTGAATTTCAGAGTTTTGCAAGTGTGGGAGTGTGTTTCTTTCAAACTGAGTATCTTTACATCGATTGCGTATCTTTACTATTCCAATTGTCTATCTTTACATCGTCTGCGTATCTTTACTATTCGAATTGTGTATCTTTTCATTTCTCGTTTGAGTATCTTTCTGTAAGGCTTCTGATGTGAGTTTCTATTGTATTTGAGAGTTTTGCAAGTGTGGGAGTGTGTTTCTTTCAAACTGAGTATCTTTACATCGTTTGCGTATCTTTACTATTCCAATTGTCTATCTTTACATCGTTTGCGTATCTTTACTATTCCAATTGTGTATCTTTTCATTTCTCGTTTGAGTATCTTTCTGTAAGGCTTCTGATTCGAGTTTCTATTGTATTTGAGAGTTTTGCAAGTGTGGGAATGTGTATCTTTCAAACTGAGTATCTTTACATCGATTGCGTATCTTTACTATTCCAATTGTGTATCTTTTCATTTCTCGTTTGAGTATCTTTCTGTAAGGCTTTCTGATGCGAGTTTCTAATGAATTTGAGAGTTTTGCAAGTGTGGGAGTGTGTTTCTTTCAAACTGAGTATCTTTACATCGATTGCGTATCTTTACTATTCCAATTGTCTATCTTTACATCGTTTGCGTATCTTTACTATTCCAATTGTGTATCTTTTCATTTCTCGTTTGAGTATCTTTCTGTAAGGCTTCTGATTCGAGTTTCTATTGTATTTGAGAGTTTTGCAAGTGTGGGAGTGTGTTTCTTTCAAACTGAGTATCTTTACATCGATTGCGTATCTTTACTATTCCAATTGTGTATCTTTTCATTTCTCGTTTGAGTATCTTTCTGTAAGGCTTTCTGATGCGAGTTTCTATTGAATTTGAGAGTTTTGCAAGTGTGGGAGTGTGTTTCTTTCAAACTGAGTATCTTTACATCGATTGCGTATCTTTACTATTCCTATTGTGTATCTTTTCATTTCTCGTTTGAGTATCTTTCTGTAAGGCTTTATGATGCGAGTTTCTATTGAATTTGAGAGTTTTGCAAGTGTGGGAGTGTGTTTCTTTCAAACTGAGTATCTTTACATCTTTTGCGTATGTTTACTATTCCAATTGTGTATCTTTACATCATTAGCGTATCTTTACTATTCGAATTGTGTATCTTTTCATTTCTCGTTTGAGTATCTTTCTGTAAGGCTTCTGATGCGAGTTTCTATTGTATTTGAGAGTTTTGCAAGTGTGGGAGTGTGTTTCTTTCAAACTGAGTATCTTTACATCGTTTGCGTATCTTTACTATTCCAATTGTGTTTCTTTACATCATTTGCGTATCTTTACTATTCGAATTGTGTATCTTTTCATTTCTCGTTTAAGTATCTTTCTGTAAGGCTTTCTGATGCGAGTTTCTATTGAATTTGAGAGTTTTGCAAGTGTGGGAGTGTGTTTCTTTCAAACTGAGTATCTTTACATCGATTGCGTATCTTTACTATTCCAATTGTCTATCTTTACATCGTTTGAGTATCTTTACTATTCCAATTGTGTATCTTTTCATTTCTCGTGTGAGTATCTTTCTGTAAGGCTTCTGATGCGAGTTTCTATTGTATTTGAGAGTTTTGCAAGTGTGGGAGTGTGTTTCTTTCAAACTGAGTATCTTTACATCGTTTGCGTATCTTTACTATTCCAATTCTGTATCTTTTCATTTCTCGTTTGAGTATCTTTCTGTAAGGCTTTCTGATGCGAGTTTCTATTGAATTTGAGAGTTTTGCAAGTGTGGGAGTGTGTTTCTTTCAAACTGAGTATCTTTACATCGTTTGCGTATCTTTACTATTCCAATTGTGTATCTTTACATCGTTTGCGTATCTTTACTATTCCAATTCTGTATCTTTTCATTTCTCGTTTGAGTATCTTTCTGTAAGGCTTTCTGATGCGAGTTTCTATTGAATTTGAGAGTTTTGCAAGTGTGGGAGTGTGTTTCTTTCAAACTGAGTATCTTTACATCTTTTGCGTATGTTTACTATTCCAATTGTGTATCTTTACATCATTTGCATATCTTTACTATTCGAATTGTGTATCTTTTCATTTCTCGTTTGAGTATCTTTCTGTAAGGCTTCTGATGCGAGTTTCTATTGTATTTGAGAGTTTTGCAAGTGTGGGAGTGTGTTTCTTTCAAACTGAGTATCTTTACATCGTTTGCGTATCTTTACTATTCCAATTGTGTTTCTTTACATCATTTGCGCATCTTTACTATTCGAATTGTGTATCTTTTCATTTCTCGTTTGAGTATCTTTCTGTAAGGCTTTCTGATGCGAGTTTCTATTGAATTTGAGAGTTTTGCAAGTGTGGGAGTGTGTTTCTTTCAAACTGAGTATCTTTACATCGATTGCGTATCTTTACTATTCCAATTGTCTATCTTTACATCGTCTGCGTATCTTTACTATTCCAATTGTGTATCTTTTCATTTCTCGTTTGAGTATCTTTCTGTAAGGCTTCTGATTCGAGTTTCTATTGTATTTGAGAGTTTTGCAAGTGTGGGAATGTGTATCTTTCAAACTGAGTATCTTTACATCGATTGCGTATCTTTACTATTCCAATTGTGTATCTTTTCATTTCTCGTTTGAGTATCTTTCTGTAAGGCTTTCTGATGCGAGTTTCTATTGAATTTGAGAGTTTTGCAAGTGTGGGAGTGTGTTTCTTTCAAACTGAGTATCTTTACATCGATTGCGTATCTTTACTATTCCAATTGTCTATCTTTACATCGTTTGCGTATCTTTACTATTCGAATTGTGTATCTTTTCATTTCTCGTTTGAGTATCTTTCTGTAAGGCTTTCTGATGCGAGTTTCTATTGAATTTGAGAGTTTTGCAAGTGTGGGAGTGTGTTTCTTTCAAACTGAGTATCTTTACATCGATTGCGTATCTTTACTATTCCAATTGTCTATCTTTACATCGTTTGCGTATCTTTACTATTCCAATTGTGTATCTTTTCATTTCTCGTTTGAGTATCTTTCTGTAAGGCTTCTGATTCGAGTTTCTATTGTATTTGAGAGTTTTGCAAGTGTGGGAGTGTGTTTCTTTCAAACTGAGTATCTTTACATCGATTGCGTATCTTTACTATTCCAATTGTGTATCTTTTCATTTCTCGTTTGAGTATCTTTCTGTAAGGCTTTCTGATGCGAGTTTCTATTGAATTTGAGAGTTTTGCAAGTGTGGGAGTGTGTTTCTTTCAAACTGAGTATCTTTACATCGATTGCGTATCTTTACTATTCCAATTGTGTATCTTTTCATTTCTCGTTTGAGTATCTTTCTGTAAGGATTTCTGATGCGAGTTTCTATTGAATTTGAGAGTTTTGCAAGTGTGGGAGTGTGTTTCTTTCAAACTGAGTATCTTTACATCGTTTGCGTATCTTTACTATTCCAATTGTGTATCTTTACATCGTTTGCGTATATTTACTATTCCAATTGTGTATCTTTTCATTTCTCGTTTGAGTATCTTTCTGTAAGGCTTTATGATGCGAGTTTCTATTGAATTTGAGAGTTTTGCAAGTGTGGGAGTGTGTTTCTTTCAAACTGAGTATCTTTACATCTTTTGCGTATGTTTACTATTCCAATTGTGTATCTTTACATCATTTGCGTATCTTTACTATTCGAATTGTGTATCTTTTCATTTCTCGTTTGAGTATCTTTCTGTAAGGCTTCTGATGGGAGTTTCTATTGTATTTGAGAGTTTTGCAAGTGTGGGAGTGTGTTTCTTTCAAACTGAGTATCTTTACATCGTATGCGTATCTTTACTATTCCAATTGTGTTTCTTTACATCATTTGCGTATCTTTACTATTCGAATTGTGTATCTTTTCATTTCTCGTTTAAGTATCTTTCTGTAAGGCTTTCTGATGCGAGTTTCTATTGAATTTGAGAGTTTTGCAAGTGTGGGAGTGTGTTTCTTTCAAACTGAGTATCTTTACATCGATTGCGTATCTTTACTATTCCAATTGTCTATCTTTACATCGTTTGAGTATCTTTACTATTCCAATTGTGTATCTTTTCATTTCTCGTGTGAGTATCTTTCTGTAAGGCTTCTGATGCGAGTTTCTATTGTATTTGAGAGTTTTGCAAGTGTGGGAGTGTGTTTCTTTCAAACTGAGTATCTTTACATCGATTGCGTATCTTTACTATTCCAATTGTGTATCTTTTCATTTCTCGTTTGAGTATCTTTCTGTAAGGCTTTCTGATGCGAGTTTCTATTGAATTTGAGAGTTTTGCAAGTGTGGGAGTGTGTTTCTTTCAAACTGAGTATCTTTACATCGATTGCGTATCTTTACTATTCCAATTGTCTATCTTTACATCGTTTGCGTATCTTTACTATTCCAATTGTGTATCTTTTCATTTCTCGTTTGAGTATCTTTCTGTAAGGCTTCTGATTCGAGTTTCTATTGTATTTGAGAGTTTTGCAAGTGTGGGAGTGTGTTTCTTTCAAACTGAGTATCTTTACATCGATTGCGTATCTTTACTATTCCAATAGTGTATCTTTTCATTTCTCGTTTGAGTATCTTTCTGTAAGGCTTTCTGATGCGAGTTTCTATTGAATTTCAGAGTTTTGCAAGTGTGGGAGTGTGTTTCTTTCAAACTGAGTATCTTTACATCGATTGCGTATCTTTACTATTCCAATTGTCTATCTTTACATCGTCTGCGTATCTTTACTATTCGAATTGTGTATCTTTTCATTTCTCGTTTGAGTATCTTTCTGTAAGGCTTCTGATGTGAGTTTCTATTGTATTTGAGAGTTTTGCAAGTGTGGGAGTGTGTTTCTTTCAAACTGAGTATCTTTACATCGTTTGCGTATCTTTACTATTCCAATTGTCTATCTTTACATCGTTTGCGTATCTTTACTATTCCAATTGTGTATCTTTTCATTTCTCGTTTGAGTATCTTTCTGTAAGGCTTCTGATTCGAGTTTCTATTGTATTTGAGAGTTTTGCAAGTGTGGGAATGTGTATCTTTCAAACTGAGTATCTTTACATCGATTGCGTATCTTTACTATTCCAATTGTGTATCTTTTCATTTCTCGTTTGAGTATCTTTCTGTAAGGCTTTCTGATGCGAGTTTCTATTGAATTTGAGAGTTTTGCAAGTGTGGGAGTGTGTTTCTTTCAAACTGAGTATCTTTACATCGATTGCGTATCTTTACTATTCCAATTGTCTATCTTTACATCGTTTGCGTATCTTTACTATTCGAATTGTGTATCTTTTCATTTCTCGTTTGAGTATCTTTCTGTAAGGCTTTCTGATGCGAGTTTCTATTGAATTTGAGAGTTTTGCAAGTGTGGGAGTGTGTTTCTTTCAAACTGAGTATCTTTACATCGATTGCGTATCTTTACTATTCCAATTGTCTATCTTTACATCGTTTGCGTATCTTTACTATTCCAATTGTGTATCTTTTCATTTCTCGCTTGAGTATCTTTCTGTAAGGCTTCTGATGCGAGTTTCTATTGAATTTGAGAGTTTTGCAAGTGTGGGAGTGTGTTTCTTTCAAACTGAGTATCTTTACATCTTTTGCGTATGTTTACTATTCTAATTGTGTTTCTTTACATCGTTTGCGTATCTTTACTATTCCAATTGTGTATCTTTTCATTTCTCGTTTGAGTATCTTTCTGTAAGGCTTTCTGATGCGAGTTTCTATTGAATTTGAGAGTTTTGCAAGTGTGGGAGTGTGTTTCTTTCAAACTGAGTATCTTTACATCTTTTGCGTATGTTTACTATTCCAATTGTGTATCTTTACATCATTTGCGTATCTTTACTATTCGAATTGTGTATCTTTTCATTTCTCGTTTGAGTATCTTTCTGTAAGGCTTCTGATGCGAGTTTCTATTGTATTTGAGAGTTTTGCAAGTGTGGGAGTGTGTTTCTTTCAAACTGAGTATCTTTACATCGTATGCGTATCTTTACTATTCCAATTGTGTTTCTTTACATCATTTGCGTATCTTTACTATTCGAATTGTGTATCTTTTCATTTCTCGTTTAAGTATCTTTCTGTAAGGCTTTCTGATGCGAGTTTCTATTGAATTTGAGAGTTTTGCAAGTGTGGGAGTGTGTTTCTTTCAAACTGAGTATCTTTACATCGATTGCGTATCTTTACTATTCCAATTGTCTATCTTTACATCGTTTGAGTATCTTTACTATTCCAATTGTGTATCTTTTCATTTCTCGTGTGAGTATCTTTCTGTAAGGCTTCTGATGCGAGTTTCTATTGTATTTGAGAGTTTTGCAAGTGTGGGAGTGTGTTTCTTTCAAACTGAGTATCTTTACATCGATTGCGTATCTTTACTATTCCAATTGTGTATCTTTTCATTTCTCGTTTGAGTATCTTTCTGTAAGGCTTTCTGATGCGAGTTTCTATTGAATTTGAGAGTTTTGCAAGTGTGGGAGTGTGTTTCTTTCAAACTGAGTATCTTTACATCGATTGCGTATCTTTACTATTCCAATTGTGTATCTTTTCATTTCTCGTTTGAGTATCTTTCTGTAAGGATTTCTGATGCGAGTTTCTATTGAATTTGAGAGTTTTGCAAGTGTGGGAGTGTGTTTCTTTCAAACTGAGTATCTTTACATCGTTTGCGTATCTTTACTATTCCAATTGTGTATCTTTACATCGTTTGCGTATATTTACTATTCCAATTGTGTATCTTTTTATTTCTCGTTTGAGTATCTTTCTGTAAGGCTTTATGATGCGAGTTTCTATTGAATTTGAGAGTTTTGCAAGTGTGGGAGTGTGTTTCTTTCAAACTGAGTATCTTTACATCTTTTGCGTATGTTTACTATTCCAATTGTGTATCTTTACATCATTTGCGTATCTTTACTATTCGAATTGTGTATCTTTTCATTTCTCGTTTGAGTATCTTTCTGTAAGGCTTCTGATGCGAGTTTCTATTGTATTTGAGAGTTTTGCAAGTGTGGGAGTGTGTTTCTTTCAAACTGAGTATCTTTACATCGTATGCGTATCTTTACTATTCCAATTGTGTTTCTTTACATCATTTGCGTATCTTTACTATTCGAATTGTGTATCTTTTCATTTCTCGTTTAAGTATCTTTCTGTAAGGCTTTCTGATGCGAGTTTCTATTGAATTTGAGAGTTTTGCAAGTGTGGGAGTGTGTTTCTTTCAAACTGAGTATCTTTACATCGATTGCGTATCTTTACTATTCCAATTGTCTATCTTTACATCGTTTGAGTATCTTTACTATTCCAATTGTGTATCTTTTCATTTCTCGTGTGAGTATCTTTCTGTAAGGCTTCTGATGCGAGTTTCTATTGTATTTGAGAGTTTTGCAAGTGTGGGAGTGTGTTTCTTTCAAACTGAGTATCTTTACATCGATTGCGTATCTTTACTATTCCAATTGTGTATCTTTTCATTTCTCGTTTGAGTATCTTTCTGTAAGGCTTTCTGATGCGAGTTTCTATTGAATTTGAGAGTTTTGCAAGTGTGGGAGTGTGTTTCTTTCAAACTGAGTATCTTTACATCGATTGCGTATCTTTACTATTCCAATTGTCTATCTTTACATCGTTTGCGTATCTTTACTATTCCAATTGTGTATCTTTTCATTTCTCGTTTGAGTATCTTTCTGTAAGGCTTCTGATTCGAGTTTCTATTGTATTTGAGAGTTTTGCAAGTGTGGGAGTGTGTTTCTTTCAAACTGAGTATCTTTACATCGATTGCGTATCTTTACTATTCCAATAGTGTATCTTTTCATTTCTCGTTTGAGTATCTTTCTGTAAGGCTTTCTGATGCGAGTTTCTATTGAATTTCAGAGTTTTGCAAGTGTGGGAGTGTGTTTCTTTCAAACTGAGTATCTTTACATCGATTGCGTATCTTTACTATTCCAATTGTCTATCTTTACATCGTCTGCGTATCTTTACTATTCGAATTGTGTATCTTTTCATTTCTCGTTTGAGTATCTTTCTGTAAGGCTTCTGATGTGAGTTTCTATTGTATTTGAGAGTTTTGCAAGTGTGGGAGTGTGTTTCTTTCAAACTGAGTATCTTTACATCGTTTGCGTATCTTTACTATTCCAATTGTCTATCTTTACATCGTTTGCGTATCTTTACTATTCCAATTGTGTATCTTTTCATTTCTCGTTTGAGTATCTTTCTGTAAGGCTTCTGATTCGAGTTTCTATTGTATTTGAGAGTTTTGCAAGTGTGGGAATGTGTATCTTTCAAACTGAGTATCTTTACATCGATTGCGTATCTTTACTATTCCAATTGTGTATCTTTTCATTTCTCGTTTGAGTATCTTTCTGTAAGGCTTTCTGATGCGAGTTTCTATTGAATTTGAGAGTTTTGCAAGTGTGGGAGTGTGTTTCTTTCAAACTGAGTATCTTTACATCGATTGCGTATCTTTACTATTCCAATTGTCTATCTTTACATCGTTTGCGTATCTTTACTATTCGAATTGTGTATCTTTTCATTTCTCGTTTGAGTATCTTTCTGTAAGGCTTTCTGATGCGAGTTTCTATTGAATTTGAGAGTTTTGCAAGTGTGGGAGTGTGTTTCTTTCAAACTGAGTATCTTTACATCGATTGCGTATCTTTACTATTCCAATTGTCTATCTTTACATCGTTTGCGTATCTTTACTATTCCAATTGTGTATCTTTTCATTTCTCGCTTGAGTATCTTTCTGTAAGGCTTCTGATGCGAGTTTCTATTGAATTTGAGAGTTTTGCAAGTGTGGGAGTGTGTTTCTTTCAAACTGAGTATCTTTACATCTTTTGCGTATGTTTACTATTCTAATTGTGTTTCTTTACATCGTTTGCGTATCTTTACTATTCCAATTGTGTATCTTTTCATTTCTCGTTTGAGTATCTTTCTGTAAGGCTTTCTGATGCGAGTTTCTATTGAATTTGAGAGTTTTGCAAGTGTGGGAGTGTGTTTCTTTCAAACTGAGTATCTTTACATCTTTTGCGTATGTTTACTATTCCAATTGTGTATCTTTACATCATTTGCGTATCTTTACTATTCGAATTGTGTATCTTTTCATTTCTCGTTTGAGTATCTTTCTGTAAGGCTTCTGATGCGAGTTTCTATTGTATTTGAGAGTTTTGCAAGTGTGGGAGTGTGTTTCTTTCAAACTGAGTATCTTTACATCGTATGCGTATCTTTACTATTCCAATTGTGTTTCTTTACATCATTTGCGTATCTTTACTATTCGAATTGTGTATCTTTTCATTTCTCGTTTAAGTATCTTTCTGTAAGGCTTTCTGATGCGAGTTTCTATTGAATTTGAGAGTTTTGCAAGTGTGGGAGTGTGTTTCTTTCAAACTGAGTATCTTTACATCGATTGCGTATCTTTACTATTCCAATTGTCTATCTTTACATCGTTTGAGTATCTTTACTATTCCAATTGTGTATCTTTTCATTTCTCGTGTGAGTATCTTTCTGTAAGGCTTCTGATGCGAGTTTCTATTGTATTTGAGAGTTTTGCAAGTGTGGGAGTGTGTTTCTTTCAAACTGAGTATCTTTACATCGATTGCGTATCTTTACTATTCCAATTGAGTATCTTTCTGTAAGGCTTTCTGATGCGAGTTTCTATTGAATTTGAGAGTTTTGCAAGTGTGGGAGTGTGTTTCTTTCAAACTGAGTATCTTTACATCGATTGCGTATCTTTACTATTCCAATTGTGTATCTTTTCATTTCTCGTTTGAGTATCTTTCTGTAAGGATTTCTGATGCGAGTTTCTATTGAATTTGAGAGTTTTGCAAGTGTGGGAGTGTGTTTCTTTCAAACTGAGTATCTTTACATCGTTTGCGTATCTTTACTATTCCAATTGTGTATCTTTACATCGTTTGCGTATATTTACTATTCCAATTGTGTATCTTTTTATTTCTCGTTTGAGTATCTTTCTGTAAGGCTTTATGATGCGAGTTTCTATTGAATTTGAGAGTTTTGCAAGTGTGGGAGTGTGTTTCTTTCAAACTGAGTATCTTTACATCTTTTGCGTATGTTTACTATTCCAATTGTGTATCTTTACATCATTTGCGTATCTGTTACTATTCGAATTGTGTATCTTTTCATTTCTCGTTTGAGTATCTTTCTGTAAGGCTTCTGATGCGAGTTTCTATTGTATTTGAGAGTTTTGCAAGTGTGGGAGTGTGTTTCTTTCAAACTGAGTATCTTTACATCGTATGCGTATCTTTACTATTCCAATTGTGTTTCTTTACATCATTTGCGTATCTTTAACTATTCGAATTGTGTATCTTTTCATTTCTCGTTTAAGTATCTTTCTGTAAGGCTTTCTGATGCGAGTTTCTATTGAATTTGAGAGTTTTGCAAGTGTGGGAGTGTGTTTCTTTCAAACTGAGTATCTTTACATCGATTGCGTATCTTTACTATTCCAATTGTCTATCTTTACATCGTTTGAGTATCTTTACTATTCCAATTGTGTATCTTTTCATTTCTCGTGTGAGTATCTTTCTGTAAGGCTTCTGATGCGAGTTTCTATTGTATTTGAGAGTTTTGCAAGTGTGGGAGTGTGTTTCTTTCAAACTGAGTATCTTTACATCGATTGCGTATCTTTACTATTCCAATTGTGTATCTTTTCATTTCTCGTTTGAGTATCTTTCTGTAAGGCTTTCTGATGCGAGTTTCTATTGAATTTGAGAGTTTTGCAAGTGTGGGAGTGTGTTTCTTTCAAACTGAGTATCTTTACATCGATTGCGTATCTTTACTATTCCAATTGTCTATCTTTACATCGTTTGCGTATCTTTACTATTCCAATTGTGTATCTTTTCATTTCTCGTTTGAGTATCTTTCTGTAAGGCTTCTGATTCGAGTTTCTATTGTATTTGAGAGTTTTGCAAGTGTGGGAGTGTGTTTCTTTCAAACTGAGTATCTTTACATCGATTGCGTATCTTTACTATTCCAATAGTGTATCTTTTTCATTTCTCGTTTGAGTATCTTTCTGTAAGGCTTTCTGATGCGAGTTTCTATTGAATTTCAGAGTTTTGCAAGTGTGGGAGTGTGTTTCTTTCAAACTGAGTATCTTTACATCTTTTGCGTATGTTTACTATTCTAATTGTGTTTCTTTACATCGTTTGCGTATCTTTACTATTCCAATTGTGTATCTTTTCATTTCTCGTTTGAGTATCTTTCTGTAAGGCTTTCTGATGCGAGTTTCTATTGAATTTGAGAGTTTTGCAAGTGTGGGAGTGTGTTTCTTTCAAACTGAGTATCTTTACATCTTTTGCGTATGTTTACTATTCCAATTGTGTATCTTTACATCATTTGCGTATCTTTACTATTCGAATTGTGTATCTTTTCATTTCTCGTTTGAGTATCTTTCTGTAAGGTTTCTGATGCGAGTTTCTATTGTATTTGAGAGTTTTGCATGTGTGGGAGTGTGTTTCTTTCAAACTGAGTATCTTTACATCGTATGCGTATCTTTACTATTCCAATTGTGTTTCTTTACATCATTTGCGTATCTTTACTATTCGAATTGTGTATCTTTTCATTTCTCGTTTAAGTATCTTTCTGTAAGGCTTTCTGATGCGAGTTTCTATTGAATTTGAGAGTTTTGCAAGTGTGGGAGTGTGTTTCTTTCAAACTGAGTATCTTTACATCGATTGCGTATCTTTACTATTCCAATTGTCTATCTTTACATCGTTTGAGTATCTTTACTATTCCAATTGTGTATCTTTTCATTTCTCGTGTGAGTATCTTTCTGTAAGGCTTCTGATGCGAGTTTCTATTGTATTTGAGAGTTTTGCAAGTGTGGGAGTGTGTTTCTTTCAAACTGAGTATCTTTACATCGATTGCGTATCTTTACTATTCCAATTGTGTATCTTTTCATTTCTCGTTTGAGTATCTTTCTGTAAGGCTTTCTGATGCGAGTTTCTATTGAATTTGAGAGTTTTGCAAGTGTGGGAGTGTGTTTCTTTCAAACTGAGTATCTTTACATCGTTTGCGTATCTTTACTATTCCAATTGTGTATCTTTTCATTTCTCGTTTGAGTATCTTTCTGTAAGGATTTCTGATGCGAGTTTCTATTGAATTTGAGAGTTTTGCAAGTGTGGGAGTGTGTTTCTTTCAAACTGAGTATCTTTACATCGTTTGCGTATCTTTACTATTCCAATTGTGTATCTTTACATCGTTTGCGTATATTTACTATTCCAATTGTGTATCTTTTTATTTCTCGTTTGAGTATCTTTCTGTAAGGCTTTATGATGCGAGTTTCTATTGAATTTGAGAGTTTTGCAAGTGTGGGAGTGTGTTTCTTTCAAACTGAGTATCTTTACATCTTTTGCGTATGTTTACTATTCCAATTGTGTATCTTTACATCATTTGCGTATCTTTACTATTCGAATTGTGTATCTTTTCATTTCTCGTTTGAGTATCTTTCGGTAAGGCTTCTGATGCGAGTTTCTATTGTATTTGAGAGTTTTGCAAGTGTGGGAGTGTGTTTCTTTCAAACTGAGTATCTTTACATCGTATGCGTATCTTTACTATTCCAATTGTGTTTCTTTACATCATTTGCGTATCTTTACTATTCGAATTGTGTATCTTTTCATTTCTCGTTTAAGTATCTTTCTGTAAGGCTTTCTGATGCGAGTTTCTATTGAATTTGAGAGTTTTGCAAGTGTGGGAGTGTGTTTCTTTCAAACTGAGTATCTTTACATCGATTGCGTATCTTTACTATTCCAATTGTCTATCTTTACATCGTTTGAGTATCTTTACTATTCCAATTGTGTATCTTTTCATTTCTCGTGTGAGTATCTTTCTGTAAGGCTTCTGATGCGAGTTTCTATTGTATTTGAGAGTTTTGCAAGTGTGGGAGTGTGTTTCTTTCAAACTGAGTATCTTTACATCGATTGCGTATCTTTACTATTCCAATTGTGTATCTTTTCATTTCTCGTTTGAGTATCTTTCTGTAAGGCTTTCTGATGCGAGTTTCTATTGAATTTGAGAGTTTTGCAAGTGTGGGAGTGTGTTTCTTTCAAACTGAGTATCTTTACATCTTTTGCGTATGTTTACTATTCCAATTGTGTATCTTTACATCATTTGCGTATCTTTACTATTCGAATTGTGTATCTTTTCATTTCTCGTTTGAGTATCTTTCTGTAAGGCTTCTGATGCGAGTTTCTATTGTATTTGAGAGTTTTGCAAGTGTGGGAGTGTGTTTCTTTCAAACTGAGTATCTTTACATCGTATGCGTATCTTTACTATTCCAATTGTGTTTCTTTACATCATTTGCGTATCTTTACTATTCGAATTGTGTATCTTTTCATTTCTCGTTTAAGTATCTTTCTGTAAGGCTTTCTGATGCGAGTTTCTATTGAATTTGAGAGTTTTGCAAGTGTGGGAGTGTGTTTCTTTCAAACTGAGTATCTTTACATCGATTGCGTATCTTTACTATTCCAATTGTCTATCTTTACATCGTTTGAGTATCTTTACTATTCCAATTGTGTATCTTTTCATTTCTCGTGTGAGTATCTTTCTGTAAGGCTTCTGATGCGAGTTTCTATTGTATTTGAGAGTTTTGCAAGTGTGGGAGTGTGTTTCTTTCAAACTGAGTATCTTTACATCGATTGCGTATCTTTACTATTCCAATTGTGTATCTTTTCATTTCTCGTTTGAGTATCTTTCTGTAAGGCTTTCTGATGCGAGTTTCTATTGAATTTGAGAGTTTTGCAAGTGTGGGAGTGTGTTTCTTTCAAACTGAGTATCTTTACATCGATTGCGTATCTTTACTATTCCAATTGTCTATCTTTACATCGTTTGCGTATCTTTACTATTCCAATTGTGTATCTTTTCATTTCTCGTTTGAGTATCTTTCTGTAAGGCTTCTGATTCGAGTTTCTATTGTATTTGAGAGTTTTGCAAGTGTGGGAGTGTGTTTCTTTCAAACTGAGTATCTTTACATCGATTGCGTATCTTTACTATTCCAATAGTGTATCTTTTCATTTCTCGTTTGAGTATCTTTCTGTAAGGCTTTCTGATGCGAGTTTCTATTGAATTTCAGAGTTTTGCAAGTGTGGGAGTGTGTTTCTTTCAAACTGAGTATCTTTACATCTTTTGCGTATGTTTACTATTCTAATTGTGTTTCTTTACATCGTTTGCGTATCTTTACTATTCCAATTGTGTATCTTTTCATTTCTCGTTTGAGTATCTTTCTGTAAGGCTTTCTGATGCGAGTTTCTATTGAATTTGAGAGTTTTGCAAGTGTGGGAGTGTGTTTCTTTCAAACTGAGTATCTTTACATCTTTTGCGTATGTTTACTATTCCAATTGTGTATCTTTACATCATTTGCGTATCTTTACTATTCGAATTGTGTATCTTTTCATTTCTCGTTTGAGTATCTTTCTGTAAGGTTTCTGATGCGAGTTTCTATTGTATTTGAGAGTTTTGCATGTGTGGGAGTGTGTTTCTTTCAAACTGAGTATCTTTACATCGTATGCGTATCTTTACTATTCCAATTGTGTTTCTTTACATCATTTGCGTATCTTTACTATTCGAATTGTGTATCTTTTCATTTCTCGTTTAAGTATCTTTCTGTAAGGCTTTCTGATGCGAGTTTCTATTGAATTTGAGAGTTTTGCAAGTGTGGGAGTGTGTTTCTTTCAAACTGAGTATCTTTACATCGATTGCGTATCTTTACTATTCCAATTGTCTATCTTTACATCGTTTGAGTATCTTTACTATTCCAATTGTGTATCTTTTCATTTCTCGTGTGAGTATCTTTCTGTAAGGCTTCTGATGCGAGTTTCTATTGTATTTGAGTGTTTTGCAAGTGTGGGAGTGTGTTTCTTTCAAACTGAGTATCTTTACATCGATTGCGTATCTTTACTATTCCAATTGTGTATCTTTTCATTTCTCGTTTGAGTATCTTTCTGTAAGGCTTTCTGATGCGAGTTTCTATTGAATTTGAGAGTTTTGCAAGTGTGGGAGTGTGTTTCTTTCAAACTGAGTATCTTTACATCGTTTGCGTATCTTTACTATTCCAATTGTGTATCTTTTCATTTCTCGTTTGAGTATCTTTCTGTAAGGATTTCTGATGCGAGTTTCTATTGAATTTGAGAGTTTTGCAAGTGTGGGAGTGTGTTTCTTTCAAACTGAGTATCTTTACATCGTTTGCGTATCTTTACTATTCCAATTGTGTATCTTTACATCGTTTGCGTATCTTTACTATTCCAATTGTGTATCTTTTTATTTCTCGTTTGAGTATCTTTCTGTAAGGCTTTATGATGCGAGTTTCTATTGAATTTGAGAGTTTTGCAAGTGTGGGAGTGTGTTTCTTTCAAACTGAGTATCTTTACATCTTTTGCGTATGTTTACTATTCCAATTGTGTATCTTTACATCATTTGCGTATCTTTACTATTCGAATTGTGTATCTTTTCATTTCTCGTTTGAGTATCTTTCTGTAAGGCTTCTGATGCGAGTTTCTATTGTATTTGAGAGTTTTGCAAGTGTGGGAGTGTGTTTCTTTCAAACTGAGTATCTTTACATCGTATGCGTATCTTTACTATTCCAATTGTGTTTCTTTACATCATTTGCGTATCTTTACTATTCGAATTGTGTATCTTTTCATTTCTCGTTTAAGTATCTTTCTGTAAGGCTTTCTGATGCGAGTTTCTATTGAATTTGAGAGTTTTGCAAGTGTGGGAGTGTGTTTCTTTCAAACTGAGTATCTTTACATCGATTGCGTATCTTTACTATTCCAATTGTCTATCTTTACATCGTTTGAGTATCTTTACTATTCCAATTGTGTATCTTTTCATTTCTCGTGTGAGTATCTTTCTGTAAGGCTTCTGATGCGAGTTTCTATTGTATTTGAGAGTTTTGCAAGTGTGGGAGTGTGTTTCTTTCAAACTGAGTATCTTTACATCGATTGCGTATCTTTACTATTCCAATTGTGTATCTTTTCATTTCTCGTTTGAGTATCTTTCTGTAAGGCTTTCTGATGCGAGTTTCTATTGAATTTGAGAGTTTTGCAAGTGTGGGAGTGTGTTTCTTTCAAACTGAGTATCTTTACATCGATTGCGTATCTTTACTATTCCAATTGTCTATCTTTACATCGTTTGCGTATCTTTACTATTCCAATTGTGTATCTTTTCATTTCTCGTTTGAGTATCTTTCTGTAAGGCTTCTGATTCGAGTTTCTATTGTATTTGAGAGTTTTGCAAGTGTGGGAGTGTGTTTCTTTCAAACTGAGTATCTTTACATCGATTGCGTATCTTTACTATTCCAATAGTGTATCTTTTCATTTCTCGTTTGAGTATCTTTCTGTAAGGCTTTCTGATGCGAGTTTCTATTGAATTTCAGAGTTTTGCAAGTGTGGGAGTGTGTTTCTTTCAAACTGAGTATCTTTACATCTTTTGCGTATGTTTACTATTCCAATTGTGTATCTTTACATCGTTTGCGTATCTTTACTATTCGAATTGTGTATCTTTTCATTTCTCGTTTGAGTATCTTTCTGTAAGGCTTCTGATGCGAGTTTCTATTGTATTTGAGAGTTTTGCAAGTGTGGGAGTGTGTTTCTTTCAAACTGAGTATCTTTACATCGTATGCGTATCTTTACTATTCCAATTGTGTTTCTTTACATCATTTGCGTATCTTTACTATTCGAATTGTGTATCTTTTCATTTCTCGTTTAAGTATCTTTCTGTAAGGCTTTCTGATGCGAGTTTCTATTGAATTTGAGAGTTTTGCAAGTGTGGGAGTGTGTTTCTTTCAAACTGAGTATCTTTACATCGATTGCGTATCTTTACTATTCCAATTGTCTATCTTTACATCGTTTGAGTATCTTTACTATTCCAATTGTGTATCTTTTCATTTCTCGTGTGAGTATCTTTCTGTAAGGCTTCTGATGCGAGTTTCTATTGTATTTGAGAGTTTTGCAAGTGTGGGAGTGTGTTTCTTTCAAACTGAGTATCTTTACATCGATTGCGTATCTTTACTATTCCAATTGTGTATCTTTTCATTTCTCGTTTGAGTATCTTTCTGTAAGGCTTTCTGATGCGAGTTTCTATTGAATTTGAGAGTTTTGCAAGTGTGGGAGTGTGTTTCTTTCAAACTGAGTATCTTTACATCGATTGCGTATCTTTACTATTCCAATTGTCTATCTTTACATCGTTTGCGTATCTTTACTATTCCAATTGTGTATCTTTTCATTTCTCGTTTGAGTATCTTTCTGTAAGGCTTCTGATTCGAGTTTCTATTGTATTTGAGAGTTTTGCAAGTGTGGGAGTGTGTTTCTTTCAAACTGAGTATCTTTACATCGTTTGCGTATCTTTACTATTCCAATTGTCTATCTTTACATCGTTTGCGTATCTTTACTATTCCAATTGTGTATCTTTTCATTTCTCGTTTGAGTATCTTTCTGTAAGGCTTCTGATTCGAGTTTCTATTGTATTTGAGAGTTTTGCAAGTGTGGGAATGTGTATCTTTCAAACTGAGTATCTTTACATCGATTGCGTATCTTTACTATTCCAATTGTCTATCTTTACATCGTCTGCGTATCTTTACTATTCGAATTGTGTATCTTTTCATTTCTCGTTTGAGTATCTTTCTGTAAGGCTTCTGATGCGAGTTTCTATTGTATTTGAGAGTTTTGCAAGTGTGGGAGTGTGTTTCTTTCAAACTGAGTATCTTTACATCGTTTGCGTATCTTTACTATTCCAATTGTGTATCTTTACATCGATTGCGTATCTTTACTATTCCAATTGTGTATCTTTTCATTTCTCGTTTGAGTATCTTTCTGTAAGGCTTCTGATGCGAGTTTCTATTGTATTTGAGAGTTTTGCAAGTGTGGGAGTGTGTTTCTTTCAAACTGAGTATCTTTACATCGTTTGCGTATCTTTACTATTCCAATTGTGTATCTTTACATCGATTGCGTATCTTTACTATTCCAATTGTGTATCTTTTCATTTCTCGTTTGAGTATCTTTCTGTAAGGCTTCTGATGCGAGTTTCTATTGAATTTGAGAGTTTTGCAAGTGTGGGAGTGTGTTTCTTTCAAACTGAGTATCTTTACATCGATTGCGTATCTTTACTATTCCAATTGTCTATCTTTACATCGTTTGCGTATCTTTACTATTCCAATTGTGTATCTTTTCATTTCTCGCTTGAGTATCTTTCTGTAAGGCTTCTGATGCGAGTTTCTATTGAATTTGAGTGTTTTGCAAGTGTGGGAGTGTGTTTCTTTCAAACTGAGTATCTTTACATCTTTTGCGTATGTTTACTATTCTAATTGTGTTTCTTTACATCGTTTGCGTATCTTTACTATTCCAATTGTGTATCTTTTCATTTCTCGTTTGAGTATCTTTCTGTAAGGCTTTCTGATGCGAGTTTCTATTGAATTTGAGAGTTTTGCAAGTGTGGGAGTGTGTTTCTTTCAAACTGAGTATCTTTACATCTTTTGCGTATGTTTACTATTCCAATTGTGTATCTTTACATCATTTGCGTATCTTTACTATTCGAATTGTGTATCTTTTCATTTCTCGTTTGAGTATCTTTCTGTAAGGCTTCTGATGCGAGTTTCTATTGTATTTGAGAGTTTTGCAAGTGTGGGAGTGTGTTTCTTTCAAACTGAGTATCTTTACATCGTTTGCGTATCTTTACTATTCCAATTGTGTTTCTTTACATCATTTGCGTATCTTTACTATTCGAATTGTGTATCTTTTCATTTCTCGTTTGAGTATCTTTCTGTAAGGCTTTCTGATGCGAGTTTCTATTGAATTTGAGAGTTTTGCAAGTGTGGGAGTGTGTTTCTTTCAAACTGAGTATCTTTACATCGATTGCGTATCTTTACTATTCCAATTGTCTATCTTTACATCGTTTGAGTATCTTTACTATTCCAATTGTGTATCTTTTCATTTCTCGTGTGAGTATCTTTCTGTAAGGCTTCTGATGCGAGTTTCTATTGTATTTGAGAGTTTTGCAAGTGTGGGAGTGTGTTTCTTTCAAACTGAGTATCTTTACATCGATTGCGTATCTTTACTATTCCAATTGTGTATCTTTTCATTTCTCGTTTGAGTATCTTTCTGTAAGGCTTTCTGATGCGAGTTTCTATTGAATTTGAGAGTTTTGCAAGTGTGGGAGTGTGTTTCTTTCAAACTGAGTATCTTTACATCGATTGCGTATCTTTACTATTCCAATTGTCTATCTTTACATCGTTTGCGTATCTTTACTATTCCAATTGTGTATCTTTTCATTTCTCGTTTGAGTATCTTTCTGTAAGGCTTCTGATTCGAGTTTCTATTGTATTTGAGAGTTTTGCAAGTGTGGGAGTGTGTTTCTTTCAAACTGAGTATCTTTACATCGTTTGCGTATCTTTACTATTCCAATTGTCTATCTTTACATCGTTTGCGTATCTTTACTATTCCAATTGTGTATCTTTTCATTTCTCGTTTGAGTATCTTTCTGTAAGGCTTCTGATTCGAGTTTCTATTGTATTTGAGAGTTTTGCAAGTGTGGGAATGTGTATCTTTCAAACTGAGTATCTTTACATCGATTGCGTATCTTTACTATTCCAATTGTCTATCTTTACATCGTCTGCGTATCTTTACTATTCGAATTGTGTATCTTTTCATTTCTCGTTTGAGTATCTTTCTGTAAGGCTTCTGATGCGAGTTTCTATTGTATTTGAGAGTTTTGCAAGTGTGGGAGTGTGTTTCTTTCAAACTGAGTATCTTTACATCGTTTGCGTATCTTTACTATTCCAATTGTGTATCTTTACATCGATTGCGTATCTTTACTATTCCAATTGTGTATCTTTTCATTTCTCGTTTGAGTATCTTTCTGTAAGGCTTCTGATGCGAGTTTCTATTGAATTTGAGAGTTTTGCAAGTGTGGGAGTGTGTTTCTTTCAAACTGAGTATCTTTACATCGATTGCGTATCTTTACTATTCCAATTGTCTATCTTTACATCGTTGGCGTATCTTTACTATTCCAATTGTGTATCTTTTCATTTCTCGCTTGAGTATCTTTCTGTAAGGCTTCTGATGCGAGTTTCTATTGAATTTGAGTGTTTTGCAAGTGTGGGAGTGTGTTTCTTTCAAACTGAGTATCTTTACATCTTTTGCGTATGTTTACTATTCTAATTGTGTTTCTTTACATCGTTTGCGTATCTTTACTATTCCAATTGTGTATCTTTTCATTTCTCGTTTGAGTATCTTTCTGTAAGGCTTTCTGATGCGAGTTTCTATTGAATTTGAGAGTTTTGCAAGTGTGGGAGTGTGTTTCTTTCAAACTGAGTATCTTTACATCTTTTGCGTATGTTTACTATTCCAATTGTGTATCTTTACATCATTTGCGTATCTTTACTATTCGAATTGTGTATCTTTTCATTTCTCGTTTGAGTATCTTTCTGTAAGGCTTCTGATGCGAGTTTCTATTGTATTTGAGAGTTTTGCAAGTGTGGGAGTGTGTTTCTTTCAAACTGAGTATCTTTACATCGTTTGCGTATCTTTACTATTCCAATTGTGTTTCTTTACATCATTTGCGTATCTTTACTATTCGAATTGTGTATCTTTTCATTTCTCGTTTGAGTATCTTTCTGTAAGGCTTTCTGATGCGAGTTTCTATTGAATTTGAGAGTTTTGCAAGTGTGGGAGTGTGTTTCTTTCAAACTGAGTATCTTTACATCGATTGCGTATCTTTACTATTCCAATTGTCTATCTTTACATCGTTTGAGTATCTTTACTATTCCAATTGTGTATCTTTTCATTTCTCGTGTGAGTATCTTTCTGTAAGGCTTCTGATGCGAGTTTCTATTGTATTTGAGAGTTTTGCAAGTGTGGGAGTGTGTTTCTTTCAAACTGAGTATCTTTACATCGATTGCGTATCTTTACTATTCCAATTGTGTATCTTTTCATTTCTCGTTTGAGTATCTTTCTGTAAGGCTTTCTGATGCGAGTTTCTATTGAATTTGAGAGTTTTGCAAGTGTGGGAGTGTGTTTCTTTCAAACTGAGTATCTTTACATCGATTGCGTATCTTTACTATTCCAATTGTCTATCTTTACATCGTTTGCGTATCTTTACTATTCCAATTGTGTATCTTTTCATTTCTCGTTTGAGTATCTTTCTGTAAGGCTTCTGATTCGAGTTTCTATTGTATTTGAGAGTTTTGCAAGTGTGGGAGTGTGTTTCTTTCAAACTGAGTATCTTTACATCGATTGCGTATCTTTACTATTCCAATTGTGTATCTTTTCATTTCTCGTTTGAGTATCTTTCTGTAAGGCTTTCTGATGCGAGTTTCTATTGAATTTGAGAGTTTTGCAAGTGTGGGAGTGTGTTTCTTTCAAACTGAGTATCTTTACATCGATTGCGTATCTTTACTATTCCAATTGTGTATCTTTTCATTTCTCGTTTGAGTATCTTTCTGTAAGGCTTTCTGATGCGAGTTTCTATTGAATTTGAGAGTTTTGCAAGTGTGGGAGTGTGTTTCTTTCAAACTGAGTATCTTTACATCGTTTGCGTATCTTTACTATTCCAATTGTGTATCTTTACATCGTTTGCGTATATTTACTATTCCAATTGTGTATCTTTTCATTTCTCGTTTGAGTATCTTTCTGTAAGGCTTTATGATGCGAGTTTCTATTGAATTTGAGAGTTTTGCAAGTGTGGGAGTGTGTTTCTTTCAAACTGAGTATCTTTACATCTTTTGCGTATGTTTACTATTCCAATTGTGTATCTTTACATCATTTGAGTATCTTTCTGTAAGGCTTCTGATGCGAGTTTCTATTGTATTTGAGAGTTTTGCAAGTGTGGGAGTGTGTTTCTTTCAAACTGAGTATCTTTACATCGTTTGCGTATCTTTACTATTCCAATTGTGTTTCTTTACATCGTTTGCGTATCTTTACTATTCCAATTGTGTATCTTTTCATTTCTCGTTTGAGTATCTTTCTGTAAGGCTTCTGATGCGAGTTTCTATTGTATTTGAGAGTTTTGCAAGTGTGGGAGTGTGTTTCTTTCAAACTGAGTATCTTTACATCGTTTGCGTATCTTTACTATTCCAATTGTGTTTCTTTACATCGTTTGCGTATCTTTACTATTCCAATTGTGTATCTTTTCATTTCTCGTTTGAGTATCTTTCTGTAAGGCTTCTGATGCGAGTTTCTATTGTATTTGAGAGTTTTGCAAGTGTGGGAGTGTGTTTCTTTCAAACTGAGTATCTGTACATCGATTGCGTATCTTTACTATTCCAATTGTCTATCTTTTCATGTCTCGTTTGAGTATCTTTCTGTAAGGCTTTCTGATGCGAGTTTCTACTGAATTTGAGAGTTTTGCAAGTGTGGGAGTGTGTTTCTTTCAAACTGAGTATCTTTAAATCGTTTGCGTATCTTTACTATTCCAATTGTGTATCTTTATATCGTTTGCGTATCTTTACTATTCCAATTGTGTATCTTTTCATTTCTCGTTTGAGTATCATTCTGTAAGGCTTCTGATGCGAGTTTCTATTGTATTTGAGAGTTTTGCAAGTGTGGGAGTGTGTTTCTTTCAAACTGAGTATCTTTACATCGATTGCGTATCTTTACTATTCCAATTGTGTATCTTTTCATTTCTCGTTTGAGTATCTTTCTGTAAGGCTTTCTGGTGCGAGTTTCTATTGAATTTGAGAGTTTTGCAAGTGTGGGAGTGTGTTTCTTTCAAACTGACTATCTTTACATCGTTTGCGTATCTTTACTATTCCAATTGTGTATCTTTACATCGTTTGCGTATCTTTACTATCCCAATTGTGTATCTTTTCATTTCTCGTTTGAGTATCTTTCTGTAAGGCTTTCTGATGCGAGTTTCTATTGAATTTTAGAGTTTTGCAAGTGTGGGAGTGTGTTTCTTTCAAACTGAGTATCTTTACATCGTTTGCGTATCTTTACTATTCCAATTGTGTATCTTTACATCGTTTGCGTATATTTACTATTCCAATTGTGTATCTTTTCATTTCTCGTTTGAGTATCTTTCTGTAAGGCTTTATGATGCGAGTTTCTATTGAATTTGAGAGTTTTGCAAGTGTGGGAGTGTGTTTCTTTCAAACTGACTATCTTTACATCGTTTGCGTATCTTTACTATTCCAATTGTGTATCTTTACATCGTTTGCGTATCTTTACTATTCCAATTGTGTATCTTTTCATTTCTCGTTTGAGTATCTTTCTGTAAGGCTTTCTGGTGCGAGTTTCTATTGAATTTGAGAGTTTTGCAAGTGTGGGAGTGTGTTTCTTTCAAACTGACTATCTTTACATCGTTTGCGTATCTTTACTATTCCAATTGTGTATCTTTACATCGTTTGCGTATCTTTACTATTCCAACTGTGTATCTTTTCATTTCTCGTTTGAGTATCTTTCTGTAAGGCTTCTGATGCGAGTTTCTATTGAATTTGAGAGTTTTGCCAGTGTGGGAGTGTGCTTCTTTCAAACTGAGTATCTTTACATCGATTGCGTATCTTTATTATTCCAATTGTGTATCTTTTCATTTCTCGTTTGAGTATCTTTCTGTAAGGCTCTCTGATGCGAGTTTCTACTGAATTTGAGAGTTTTGCAAGTGTGGGAGTGTGTTTCTTTCAAACTGAGTATCTTTACATCGATTGCGTATCTTTACTATTCCAATTGTGTATCTTTTCATTTCTCGTTTGAGTATCTTTCTGTAAGGCTTCTGATGCGAGTTTCTATTGAATTTGAGAGTTTTGCAAGTGTGGGAGTGTGTTTCTTTCAAACTGAGTATCTTTACATCGTTTGCGTATCTTTACTATTCCAATTGTGTATATTTACATCGTTTGCGTATCTTTACTATTGCAATTCTGTATCTTTTCATTTCTCGTTTGAATATCTTTCTGTAAGGCTTCTGATGCGAGTTTCTATTGTATTTGAGAGTTTTGCAAGTGTGGGAGTGTGTTTCTTTCAAACTGAGTATCTTTACATCATTTGCGTATCTTTACTATTCCAATTGTGTATCTTTTCATTTCTCGTTTGAATATCTTTCTGTAAGGCTTGTGATGCGAGTTTCTATTGTATTTGAGAGTTTTGCAAGTGTGGGAGTGTGTTTCTTTCAAACTGAGTATCTTTACATCTTTTGCGTATGTTTACTATTCCAATTGTGTACCTTTACATCGTTTGCGTATCTTTACTATTCCAATTGTGTATCTTTTCATTTCTCGTTTGAGTATCTTTCTGTAAGGCTTCTGATGCGAGTTTCTATTGTATTTGAGAGTTTTGCAAGTGTGGGAGTGTGTTTCTTTCAAACTGACTATCTTTACATCGTTTGCGTATCTTTACTATTCCAATTGTGTATCTTTACATCGTTTGCGTATCTTTACTATTCCAATTTTGTATCTTTTCATTTCTCGTTTGAGTATCTTTCTGTAAGGCTTCTGATGCGAGTTTCTAGTGTATTTGAGAGTTTTGCAAGTGTGGGAGTGTGTTTCTTTCAAATTGACTATCTTTACATCGTTTGCGTATCTTTACTATTCCAATTGTGTATCTTTTCATTTCTCGTTTGAGTATCTTTCTGTAAGGCTCTCTGATGCGAGTTTCTATTGAATTTGAGAGTTTTGCAAGTGTGGGAGTGTGTTTCTTTCAAACTGAGTATCTTTACATCGTTTGTGTATCTTTACTATTCCAATTGTGTATCTTTACATCGTTTGCGTATCTTTACTATTCCAATTCTGTATCTTTTCATTTCTCGTTTGAGTATCTTTCTGTAAGGCTTCTGATGCGAGTTTCTATTGTATTTGAGAGTTTTGCCAGTGTGGGAGTGTGCTTC
Source organism: Argentina anserina (assembly GCF_933775445.1). Classification (NCBI taxonomy): domain Eukaryota; kingdom Viridiplantae; phylum Streptophyta; class Magnoliopsida; order Rosales; family Rosaceae; genus Argentina; species Argentina anserina. Next base: position 219,260 of record NW_026089522.1, on the reverse strand, counting down.
TTTCAAACTGAGTATCTTTACATCGATTGCGTATCTTTACTATTCCAATTGTGTATCTTTTCATTTCTCGTTTGAATATCTTTCTGTAAGGCTTGTGATGCGAGTTTCTATTGTATTTGAGAGTTTTGCAAGTGTGGTAGTGTGTTTCTTTCAAACTGAGTATCTTTACATCTTTTGCGTATGTTTACTATTCCAATTGTGTACCTTTACATCGTTTGCGTATCTTTACTATTCCAATTGTGTATCTTTTCATTTCTCGTTTGAGTATCTTTCTGTAAGGCTTCTGATGCGAGTTTCTATTGTATTTGAGAGTTTTGCAAGTGTGGGAGTGTGTTTCTTTCAAACTGACTATCTTTACATCGTTTGCGTATCTTTACTATTCCAATTGTGTATCTTTACATCGTTTGCGTATCTTTACTATTCCAATTTTGTATCTTTTCATTTCTCGTTTGAGTATCTTTCTGTAAGGCTTCTGATGCGAGTTTCTATTGTATTTGAGAGTTTTGCAAGTGTGGGAGTGTGTTTCTTTCAAACTGACTATCTTTACATCGTTTGCGTATCTTTACTATTCCAATTGTGTATCTTTTCATTTCTCGTTTGAGTATCTTTCTGTAAGGCTCTCTGATGCGAGTTTCTATTGAATTTGAGAGTTTTGCAAGTGTGGGAGTGTGTTTCTTTCAAACTGAGTATCTTTACATCGTTTGTGTATCTTTACTATTCTAATTGTGTATCTTTACATCGTTTGCGTATCTTTACTATTCCAATTCTGTATCTTTTCATTTCTCGTTTGAGTATCTTTCTGTAAGGCTTCTGATGCGAGTTTCTATTGTATTTGAGAGTTTTGCCAGTGTGGGAGTGTGCTTCTTTCAAACTGAGTATCTTTACATCGATTGCGTATCTTTACTATTCCAATTGTGTATCTTTACATCGTTTGCGTATCTTTACTATTCCAATTCTGTATCTTTTCATTTCTCGTTTGAGTATCTTTCTGTAAGGCTTCTGATGCGAGTTTCTATTGTATTTGAGAGTTTTGCCAGTGTGGGAGTGTGCTTCTTTCAAACTGAGTATCTTTACATCGATTGCGTATCTTTACTATTCCAATTGTGTATCTTTTCATTTCTCGTTTGAATATCTTTCTGTAAGGCTTGTGATGCGAGTTTCTATTGTATTTGAGAGTTTTGCAAGTGTGGTAGTGTGTTTCTTTCAAACTGAGTATCTTTACATCTTTTGCGTATGTTTACTATTCCAATTGTGTACCTTTACATCGTTTGCGTATCTTTACTATTCCAATTGTGTATCTTTTCATTTCTCGTTTGAGTATCTTTCTGTAAGGCTTCTGATGCGAGTTTCTATTGTATTTGAGAGTTTTGCAAGTGTGGGAGTGTGTTTCTTTCAAACTGACTATCTTTACATCGTTTGCGTATCTTTACTATTCCAATTGTGTATCTTTACATCGTTTGCGTATCTTTACTATTCCAATTGTGTATCTTTTCATTTCTCGTTTGAGTATCTTTCTGTAAGGCTTCTGATGCGAGTTTCTATTGTATTTGAGAGTTTTGCAAGTGTGGGAGTGTGTTTCTTTCAAACTGACTATCTTTACATCGTTTGCGTATCTTTACTATTCCAATTGTGTATCTTTACATCGTTTGCGTATCTTTACTATTCCAATTTTGTATCTTTTCATTTCTCGTTTGAGTATCTTTCTGTAAGGCTTCTTATGCGAGTTTCTATTGTATTTGAGAGTTTTGGAAGTGTGGGAGTGTGTTTCTTTCAAACTGACTATCTTTACATCGTTTGCGTATCTTTACTATTCCAATTGTGTATCTTTTCATTTCTCGTTTGAGTATCTTTCTGTAAGGCTCTCTGATGCGAGTTTCTATTGAATTTGAGAGTTTTGCAAGTGTGGGAGTGTGTTTCTTTCAAACTGAGTATCTTTACATCGTTTGTGTATCTTTACTATTCCAATTGTGTATCTTTACATCGTTTGCGTATCTTTACTATTCCAATTCTGTATCTTTTCATTTCTCGTTTGAGTATCTTTCTGTAAGGCTTCTGATGCGAGTTTCTATTGTATTTGAGAGTTTTGCCAGTGTGGGAGTGTGCTTCTTTCAAACTGAGTATCTTTACATCGATTGCGTATCTTTACTATTCCAATTGTGTATCTTTTCATTTCTCGTTTGAATATCTTTCTGTAAGGCTTGTGATGCGAGTTTCTATTGTATTTGAGAGTTTTGCAAGTGTGGGAGTGTGTTTCTTTCAAACTGAGTATCTTTACATCTTTTGCGTATGTTTACTATTCCAATTGTGTACCTTTACATCGTTTGCGTATCTTTACTATTCCAATTGTGTATCTTTTCATTTCTCGTTTGAGTATCTTTCTGTAAGGCTTCTGATGCGAGTTTCTATTGTATTTGAGAGTTTTGCAAGTGTGGGAGTGTGTTTCTTTCAAACTGACTATCTTTACATCGTTTGCGTATCTTTACTATTCCAATTGTGTATCTTTACATCGTTTGCGTATCTTTACTATTCCAATTTTGTATATTTTCATTTCTCGTTTGAGTATCTTTCTGTAAGGCTTCTGATGCGAGTTTCTATTGTATTTGAGAGTTTTGCAAGTGTGGGAGTGTGTTTCTTTCAAACTAAGTATCTTTACATCGTTTGCGTATCTTTACTATTCCAATTGTGTATCTTTACATCGTTTGCGTATCTGTACTATTCCAATTGTGTATCTTTTCATTTCTCGTTTGAGTATCTTTCTGTAAGGCTTTCTGATGCGAGTTTATATTGAATTTGAGAGTTTTGCAAGTGTGGGAGTGTGTTTCTTTCAAACTTAGTATCTTTACATCGTTTGCGTATCTTTACTATTCCAATTGTGTTTCTTTACATCGTTTGCGTATCTTTACTATTCCAATTGTGTATCTTTTCATTTCTCGTTTGAGTATCTTTCTGTAAGTCTTTCTGATGCGAGTTTATATTGAATTTGAGAGTTTTGCAAGTGTGGGAGTGTGTTTCTTTCAAACTGAGTATCTTTACATCGTTTGCGTATCTTTACTATTCCAATTGTGTATCTTTTCATCGTTTGCGTATCTTTACTATTGCAATTCTGTATCTTTTCATTTCTCGTTTGAATATCTTTCTGTAAGGCTTCTGATGCGAGTTTCTATTGTATTTGAGAGTTTTGCAAGTGTGGGAGTGTGTTTCTTTCAAACTGAGTATCTTTACATCATTTGCGTATCTTTACTATTCCAATTGTGTATCTTTTCATTTCTCGTTTGAATATCTTTCTGTAAGGCTTGTGATGCGAGTTTCTATTGTATTTGAGAGTTTTGCAAGTGTGGGAGTGTGTTTCTTTCAAACTGAGTATCTTTACATCGTTTGCGTATCTTTACTATTCCAATTGTGTATATTTACATCGTTTGCGTATCTTTACTATTGCAATTCTGTATCTTTTCATTTCTCGTTTGAATATCTTTCTGTAAGGCTTCTGATGCGAGTTTCTTTTGTATTTGAGAGTTTTGCAAGTGTGGGAGTGTGTTTCTTTCAAACTGAGTATCTTTACATCGTTTGCGTATCTTTACTATTCCAATTGTGTATATTTACATCGTTTGCGTATCTTTACTATTGCAATTCTGTATCTTTTCATTTCTCGTTTGAATATCTTTCTGTAAGGCTTCTGATGCGAGTTTCTATTGTATTTGAGAGTTTTGCAAGTGTGGGAGTGTGTTTCTTTAAAACTGAGTATCTTTACATCATTTGCGTATCTTTACTATTCCAATTTTGTATCTTTTCATTTCTCGTTTGAGTATCTTTCTGTAAGGCTTCTGATGCGAGTTTCTATTGTATTTGAGAGTTTTGCCAGTGTGGGAGTGTGCTTCTTTCAAACTGAGTATCTTTACATCGATTGCGTATCTTTACTATTCCAATTGTGTATCTTTTCATTTCTCGTTTGAGTATCTTTCTGTAAGGCTTTCTGGTGCGAGTTTCTATAAATTGGAGAGTTTTGCTAGTGTGGGAGTGTGTTTCTTTCAAACTGACTATCTTTACATCGTTTGCGTATCTTTACTATTCCAATTGTGTATCTTTTCATTTCTCGTTTGAGTATCTTTCTGTAAGGCTTCTGATACGTGTTTCTATTGTATTTGAGAGTTTTGCAAGTGTGGGAGTGTGTTTCTTTCAAACTGAGTATCTTTACATCGTTTGCGTATCTTTACTATTCCAATTGTGTATCTTTTCATTTCTCGTTTCAGTATCTTTCTGTAAGGCTTGTGATGCGAGTTTCTATTGTATTTGAGAGTTTTGCAAGTGTGGGAGTGTGTTTCTTTCAAACTGAGTATCTTTACATCGATTGCGTATCTTTACTATTGCAATTGTGTATCTTTTCATTTCTCGTTTGAGTATCTTTCTGTAAGGCTTGTGATGCGAGTTTCTATTGTATTTGAGAGTTTTGCAAGTGTGGGAGTGTGTTTCTTTCAAACTGAGTATCTTTACATCTTTTGCGTATATTTACTATTCCAATTGTGTATCTTTACTATTCCAATTGTGTATCTTTTCATTTCTCGTTTAAGTATCTTTCTGTAAGGCTTCTGATGCGAGTTTCTATTGTATTTGAGAGTTTTGCAAGTGTGGGAGTGTGTTTCTTTCAAACTGAGTATCTTTACATCTTTTGCGTATGTTTACTATTCCAATTGTGTATCTTTACATCGTTTGCGTATCTTTACTATTCCAATTGTGTATCTTTTCATTTCTCGTTTGAGTATCTTTCTGTAAGGCTTCTGATGCGAGTTTCTATTGTATTTCAGAGTTTTGCAAGTGTGGGAGTGTGTTTCTTTCAAACTGAGTATCTTTACTATTCCAATTGTGTATCTTTACATCGTTTGCGTATCTTTACTATTCCAATTGTGTATCTTTTCATTTCTCGTTTGAGTATCTTTCTGTAAGGCTTTCTGATGCTAGTTTCTATTGAATTTGAGAGTTTTACAAGTGTGGGAGTGTGTTTCTTTCAAACTGAGTATCTTTACATCGTTTGCGTATCTTTACTATTCCAATTGTGTATCTTTTCATTTCTCGTTTGAGTATCTTTCTGTAAGGCTTCTGATATGAGTTTCTATTGTATTTGAGAGTTTTGCAAGTGTGGGAGTGTGTTTCTTTCAAACTGAGTATCTTTACATCGTTTGCGTATCTTTACTATTCCAATTGTGTATCTTTTTATTTCTCGTTTGAGTATCTTTCTATAAGGCTTTCTGATGCGAGTTTCTATTGAATTTGAGAGTGTTGCAAGTGTGGGAGTGTGTTTCTTTCAAACTGAGTATCTTTACATCTTTTGCGTATGTTTACTATTCCAATTGTGTATCTTTACATCGTTTGCGTATCTTTACTATTCCAATTGTGTATCTTTTCATTTCTCGTTTGAGTATCTTTCTGTAAGGCTTCTGATGCGAGTTTCTATTGTATTTGAGTGTTTTGCAAGTGTGGGAGTGTGTTTCTTTCAAACTGAGTATCTTTACTATTCCAATTGTGTATCTTTACATCGTTTGCGTATCTTTACTATTCCAATTGTGTATCTTTTCATTTCTCGTTTGAGTATCTTTCTGTAAGGCTTTCTGATGCTAGTTTCTATTGAATTTGAGAGTTTTACAAGTGTGGGAGTGTGTTTCTTTCAAACTGAGTATCTTTACATCGTTTGCATATCTTTACTATTCCAATTGTGTATCTTTTCATTTCTCGTTTGAGTATCTTTCTGTAAGGCTTCTGATATGAGTTTCTATTGTATTTGAGAGTTTTGCAAGTGTGGGAGTGTGTTTCTTTCAAATTGAGTATCTTTACATCGTTTGCGTATCTTTACTATTCCAATTGTGTATCTTTTCATTTCTCGTTTGAGTATCTTTCTGTAAGGCTTCTGATGCGAGTTTCTATTATATTTGAGAGTTTTGCAAGTGTGGGAGTGTGTTTCTTTCAAACTGAGTATCTTTACATCGTTTCCGTATCTTTACTATTCCAATTGTGTATCTTTACATCGATTGCGTATCTTTACTATTCCAATTGTGTATCTTTTCATTTCTCGTTTGAGTATCTTTCTGTAAGGCTTTCTGATGCTAGTTTCTATTGAATTTGAGAGTTTTGCAAGTGTGGGAGTGTGTTTCTTTCAAACTGAGTATCTTTACATCGTTTGCGTATCTTTACTATTCCAATTGTGTATCTTTCATTTCTCGTTTGAGTATCTTTCTGTAAGGCTTCTGATATGAGTTTCTATTGTATTTGAGAGCTTTTATTGTATTTGAGAGTTTTGCAAGTGTGGGAGTGTGTTTCTTTCAAACTGAGTATCTTTACATCGTTTGCGTATCTTTACTATTCCAATTGTGTATCTTTTTATTTCTCGTTTGAGTATCTTTCTGTAAGGCTTTCTGATGCTAGTTTCTATTGAATTTGAGAGTTTTGCAAGTGTGGGAGTGTGTTTCTTTCAAACTGAGTATGTTTACATCGTTTGCGTATCTTTACTATTCCAATTGTGTATCTTTTCATTTCTCGTTTGAGTATCTTTCTGTAAGGCTTCTGATATGAGTTTCTATTGTATTTGAGAGTTTTGCAAGTGTGGGAGTGTGTTTCTTTCAAACTGAGTATCTTTACATCGTTTGCGTATCTTTACTATTCCAATTGTGTATCTTTTTATTTCTCGTTTGAGTATCTTTCTATAAGGCTTTCTGATGCGAGTTTCTATTGAATTTGAGAGTGTTGCAAGTGTGGGAGTGTGTTTCTTTCAAACTGAGTATCTTTACATCGTTTGCGTATCTTTACTATTCCAATTGTGTATCTTTTCATTTCTCGTTTGAGTATCTTTCTGTAAGGCTTGTGATGCGAGTTTCTATTGTATTTGAGAGTTTTGCAAGTGTGGGAGTGTGTTTCTTTCAAACTGAGTATCTTTACATCGATTGCGTATCTTTACTATTGCAATTGTGTATCTTTTCATTTCTCGTTTGAGTATCTTTCTGTAAGGCTTGTGATGCGAGTTTCTATTGTATTTGAGAGTTTTGCAAGTGTGGGAGTGTGTTTCTTTCAAACTGAGTATCTTTACATCTTTTGCGTATATTTACTATTCCAATTGTGTATCTTTACTATTCCAATTGTGTATCTTTTCATTTCTCGTGTAAGTATCTTTCTGTAAGGCTTCTGATGCGAGTTTCTATTGTATTTGAGAGTTTTGCAAGTGTGGGAGTGTGTTTCTTTCAAACTGAGTATCTTTACATCTTTTGCGTATGTTTACTATTCCAATTGTGTATCTTTACATCGTTTGCGTATCTTTACTATTCCAATTGTGTATCTTTTCTTTTCTCGTTTGAGTATCTTTCTGTAAGGCTTCTGATGCGAGTTTCTATTGTATTTGAGAGTTTTGCAAGTGTGGGAGTGTGTTTCTTTCAAACTGAGTATCTTTACTATTCCAATTGTGTATCTTTACATCGTTTGCGTATCTTTACTATTCCAATTGTGTATCTTTTCATTTCTCGTTTGAGTATCTTTCTGTAAGGCTTTCTGATGCTAGTTTCTATTGAATTTGAGAGTTTTACAAGTGTGGGAGTGTGTTTCTTTCAAACTGAGTATCTTTACATCGATTGCGTATCTTTACTATTCCAATTGTGTATCTTTTCATTTCTCGTTTGAGTATCTTTCTGTAAGGCTTCTGATATGAGTTTCTATTGTATTTGAGAGTTTTGCAAGTGTGGGAGTGTGTTTCTTTCAAACTGAGTATCTTTACATCGTTTGCGTATCTTTACTATTCCAATTGTGTATCTTTACATCGTTTGCGTATCTTTACTATTCCAATTGTGTATCTTTTCATTTCTCGTTTGAGTATCTTTCTGTAAGGCTTCTGATGCGAGTTTCTATTGTATTTGAGAGTTTTGCAAGTGTGGGAGTGTGTTTCTTTCAAACTGAGTATCTTTACATCGATTGCGTATCTTCACTATTCCAATTGTGTATCTTTTCATTTCTCGTTTGAGTATCTTTCTGTAAGGCTTCTGATGCGAGTTTCTATTGAATTTGAGAGTTTTGCAAGTGTGGGAGTGTGTTTCTTTCAAACTGAGTATCTTTACATCGATTGCGTATCTTTACTATTCCAATTGTGTATCTTTTCATTTCTCGTTTGAGTATCTTTCTGTAAGGCTTCTGATATGAGTTTCTATTGTATTTGAGAGTTTTGCAAGTGTGGGAGTGTGTTTCTTTCAAACTGAGTATCTTTGCATCGTTTGCGTATCTTTACTATTCCAATTGTGTATCTTTACATCGTTTGCGTATCTTTACTATTCCAATTGTGTATCTTTTCATTTCTCGTTTGAGTATCTTTCTGTAAGGCTTCTGATGCGAGTTTCTATTGTATTTGAGAGTTTTGCAAGTGTGGGAGTGTGTTTCTTTCAAACTGAGTATCTTTACATCGATTGCGTATCTTCACTATTCCAATTGTGTATCTTTTCATTTCTCGTTTGAGTATCTTTCTGTAAGGCTTCTGATGCGAGTTTCTATTGTATTTGAGAGTTTTGCAAGTGTGGGAGTGTGTTTCTTTCAAACTGAGTATCTTTACATCGATTGCGTATCTTCACTATTCCAATTGTGTATCTTTTCATTTCTCGTTTGAGTATCTTTCTGTAAGGCTTCTGATGCGAGTTTCTATTGTATTTTTGTGTTTTGCAAGTGTGGGAGTGTGTTTCTTTCAAACTGAGTATCTTTACTATTCCAATTGTGTATCTTTACATCGTTTGCGTATCTTTACTATTCCAATTGTGTATCTTTTCATTTCTCGTTTGAGTATCTTTCTGTAAGGCTTTCTGATGCTAGTTTCTATTGAATTTGAGAGTTTTACAAGTGTGGGAGTGTGTTTCTTTCAAACTGAGTATCTTTACATCGTTTGCGTATCTTTACTATTCCAATTGTGTATCTTTTCATTTCTCGTTTGAGTATCGTTCTGTAAGGCTTCTGATATGAGTTTCTATTGTATTTGAGAGTTTTGCAAGTGTGGGAGTGTGTTTCTTTCAAATTGAGTATCTTTACATCGTTTGCGTATCTTTACTATTCCAATTGTGTATCTTTTCATTTCTCGTTTGAGTATCTTTCTGTAAGGCTTCTGATGCGAGTTTCTATTATATTTGAGAGTTTTGCAAGTGTGGGAGTGTGTTTCTTTCAAACTGAGTATCTTTACATCGTTTCCGTATCTTTACTATTCCAATTGTGTATCTTTACATCGTTTGCGTATCTTTACTATTCCAATTGTGTATCTTTTCATTTCTCGTTTGAGTATCTTTCTGTAAGGCTTTCTGATGCTAGTTTCTATTGAATTTGAGAGTTTTGCAAGTGTGGGAGTGTGTTTCTTTCAAACTGAGTATCTTTACATCGTTTGCGTATCTTTACTATTCCAATTGTGTATCTTTCATTTCTCGTTTGAGTATCTTTCTGTAAGGCTTCTGATATGAGTTTCTATTGTATTTGAGAGTTTTTATTGTATTTGAGAGTTTTGCAAGTGTGGGAGTGTGTTTCTTTCAAACTGAGTATCTTTACATCGTTTGCGTATCTTTACTATTCCAATTGTGTATCTTTTTATTTCTCGTTTGAGTATCTTTCTGTAAGGCTTTCTGATGCTAGTTTCTATTGAATTTGAGAGTTTTGCAAGTGTGGGAGTGTGTTTCTTTCAAACTGAGTATGTTTACATCGTTTGCGTATCTTTACTATTCCAATTGTGTATCTTTTCATTTCTCGTTTGAGTATCTTTCTGTAAGGCTTCTGATATGAGTTTCTATTGTATTTGAGAGTTTTGCAAGTGTGGGAGTGTGTTTCTTTCAAACTGAGTATCTTTACATCGTTTGCGTATCTTTACTATTCCAATTGTGTATCTTTTTATTTCTCGTTTGAGTATCTTTCTATAAGGCTTTCTGATGCGAGTTTCTATTGAATTTGAGAGTGTTGCAAGTGTGGGAGTGTGTTTCTTTCAAACTGAGTATCTTTACATCGTTTGCGTATCTTTACTATTCCAATTGTGTATCTTTTCATTTCTCGTTTGAGTATCTTTCTGTAAGGCTTGTGATGCGAGTTTCTATTGTATTTGAGAGTTTTGCAAGTGTGGGAGTGTGTTTCTTTCAAACTGAGTATCTTTACATCGATTGCGTATCTTTACTATTGCAATTGTGTATCTTTTCATTTCTCGTTTGAGTATCTTTCTGTAAGGCTTGTGATGCGAGTTTCTATTGTATTTGAGAGTTTTGCAAGTGTGGGAGTGTGTTTCTTTCAAACTGAATATCTTTACATCTTTTGCGTATATTTACTATTCCAATTGTGTATCTTTACTATTCCAATTGTGTATCTTTTCATTTCTCGTGTAAGTATCTTTCTGTAAGGCTTCTGATGCGAGTTTCTATTGTATTTGAGAGTTTTGCAAGTGTGGGAGTGTGTTTCTTTCAAACTGAGTATCTTTACATCTTTTGCGTATGTTTACTATTCCAATTGTGTATCTTTACATCGTTTGCGTATCTTTACTATTCCAATTGTGTATCTTTTCATTTCTCGTTTGAGTATCTTTCTGTAAGGCTTCTGATGCGAGTTTCTATTGTATTTGAGAGTTTTGCAAGTGTGGGAGTGTGTTTCTTTCAAACTGAGTATCTTTACTATTCCAATTGTGTATCTTTACATCGTTTGCGTATCTTTACTATTCCAATTGTGTATCTTTTCATTTCTCGTTTGAGTATCTTTCTGTAAGGCTTTCTGATGCTAGTTTCTATTGAATTTGAGAGTTTTACAAGTGTGGGAGTGTGTTTCTTTCAAACTGAGTATCTTTACATCGTTTGCGTATCTTTACTATTCCAATTGTGTATCTTTTCATTTCTCGTTTGAGTATCTTTCTGTAAGGCTTCTGATATGAGTTTCTATTGTATTTGAGAGTTTTGCAAGTGTGGGAGTGTGTTTCTTTCAAACTGAGTATCTTTACATCGTTTGCGTATCTTTACTATTCCAATTGTGTATCTTTACATCGTTTGCGTATCTTTACTATTCCAATTGTGTATCTTTTCATTTCTCGTTTGAGTATCTTTCTGTAAGGCTTCTGATGCGAGTTTCTATTGTATTTGAGAGTTTTGCAAGTGTGGGAGTGTGTTTCTTTCAAACTGAGTATCTTTACATCGATTGCGTATCTTCACTATTCCAATTGTGTATCTTTTCATTTCTCGTTTGAGTATCTTTCTGTAAGGCTTCTGATGCGAGTTTCTATTGAATTTGAGAGTTTTGCAAGTGTGGGAGTGTGTTTCTTTCAAACTGAGTATCTTTACATCGTTTGCGTATCTTTACTATTCTAATTGTGTATCTTTACATCGTTTGCGTATCTTTACTATTCCAATTCTGTATCTTTTCATTTCTCGTTTGAGTATCTTTCTGTAAGGCTTCTGATGCGAGTTTCTATTGTATTTGAGAGTTTTGCAAGTGTGGGAGTGTGTTTCTTTCAAACTGACTATCTTTACATCGTTTGCGTATCTTTACTATTCCAATTGTGTATCTTTACATGGTTTGCGTATCTTTACTATTCCAATTGTGTATCTTTTCATTTCTCGTTTGAGTATCTTTCTGTAAGGCTTCTGATGCGTGTTTCTATTGTATTTGAGAGTTTTGCAAGTGTGGGAGTGTGTTTCTTTCAAACTGAGTATCTTTACATCGATTGCGTATCTTTACTATTCCAATTGTGTATCCTTTCATTTCTCGTTTGAGTATCTTTCTGTAAGGCTTTCTGATACGAGTTTCTATTGAATTTTAGAGTTTTGCAAGTGTGGGAGTGTGTTTCTTTCAAACTGAGTATCTTTACATCGTTTGCGTATCTTTACTATTCCAACTGTGTATCTTTTCATTTCTCGTTTGAGTATCTTTCTGTAAGGCTTCTGATGCGAGTTTCTATTGAATTTGAGAGTTTTGCCAGTGTGGGAGTGTGCTTCTTTCAAACTGAGTATCTTTACATCGATTGCGTATCTTTATTATTCCAATTGTGTATCTTTTCATTTCTCGTTTGAGTATCTTTCTGTAAGGCTCTCTGATGCGAGTTTCTATTGAATTTGAGAGTTTTGCAAGTGTGGGAGTGTGTTTCTTTCAAACTGAGTATCTTTACATCGTTTGCGTATCTTTACTATTCCAATTGTGTATCTTTACATCGTTTGCGTATCTTTACTATTCCAATTCTGTATCTTTTCATTTCTCGTTTGAGTATCTTTCTGTAAGGCTCTCTGATGCGAGTTTCTATTGTATTTGAGAGTTTTGCAAGTGTGGGAGTGTGTTTCTTTCAAACTGAGTATCTTTACATCGTTTGCGTATCTTTACTATTCCAATTGTGTATCTTTTTATTTCTCGTTTGAGTATCTTTCTGTAAGGCTTTCTGATGCTAGTTTCTATTGAATTTGAGAGTGTTGCAAGTGTGGGAGTGTGTTTCTTTCAAACTGAGTATCTTTACATCGTTTGCGTATCTTTACTATTCCAATTGTGTATCTTTTTATTTCTCGTTTGAGTATCTTTCTGTAAGGCTTCTGATATGAGTTTCTATTGTATTTGAGAGTTTTGCAAGTGTGGGAGTGTGTTTCTTTCAAACTGAGTATCTTTACATCGTTTGCGTATCTTTACTATTCCAATTGTGTATCTTTTTATTTCTCGTTTGAGTATCTTTCTATAAGGCTTTCTGATGCGAGTTTCTATTGAATTTGAGAGTGTTGCAAGTGTGGGAGTGTGTTTCTTTCAAACTGAGTATCTTTACATCGTTTGCGTATCTTTACTATTCCAATTGTGTATCTTTTCATTTCTCGTTTGAGTATCTTTCTGTAAGGCTTGTGATGCGAGTTTCTATTGTATTTGAGAGTTTTGCAAGTGTGGGAGTGTGTTTCTTTCAAACTGAGTATCTTTACATCGTTTGCGTATCTTTACTATTCCAATTGTGTATCTTTACATCGTTTGCGTATCTTTACTATTCCAATTCTGTATCTTTTCATTTCTCGTTTGAGTATCTTTCTGTAAGGCTCTCTGATGCGAGTTTCTATTGTATTTGAGAGTTTTGCAAGTGTGGGAGTGTGTTTCTTTCAAACTGAGTATCTTTACATCGTTTGCGTATCTTTACTATTCCAATTGTGTATCTTTTTATTTCTCGTTTGAGTATCTTTCTGTAAGGCTTTCTGATGCTAGTTTCTATTGAATTTGAGAGTGTTGCAAGTGTGGGAGTGTGTTTCTTTCAAACTGAGTATCTTTACATCGTTTGCGTATCTTTACTATTCCAATTGTGTATCTTTTTATTTCTCGTTTGAGTATCTTTCTGTAAGGCTTCTGATATGAGTTTCTATTGTATTTGAGAGTTTTGCAAGTGTGGGAGTGTGTTTCTTTCAAACTGAGTATCTTTACATCGTTTGCGTATCTTTACTATTCCAATTGTGTATCTTTTTATTTCTCGTTTGAGTATCTTTCTATAAGGCTTTCTGATGCGAGTTTCTATTGAATTTGAGAGTGTTGCAAGTGTGGGAGTGTGTTTCTTTCAAACTGAGTATCTTTACATCGTTTGCGTATCTTTACTATTCCAATTGTGTATCTTTTCATTTCTCGTTTGAGTATCTTTCTGTAAGGCTTGTGATGCGAGTTTCTATTGTATTTGAGAGTTTTGCAAGTGTGGGAGTGTGTTTCTTTCAAACTGAGTATCTTTACATCGATTGCGTATCTTTACTATTCCAATTGTGTATCTTTTCATTTCTCGTTTGAGTATCTTTCTGTAAGGCTTGTGATGCGAGTTTCTATTGTATTTGAGAGTTTTGCAAGTGTGGGAGTGTGTTTCTTTCAAACTGAGTATCTTTACATCTTTTGCGTATATTTACTATTCCAATTGTGTATCTTTTCATTTCTCGTGTAAGTATCTTTCTGTAAGGCTTCTGATGCGAGTTTCTATTGTATTTGAGAGTTTTGCAAGTGTGGGAGTGTGTTTCTTTCAAACTGAGTATCTTTACATCTTTTGCGTATGTTTACTATTCCAATTGTGTATCTTTACATCGTTTGCGTATCTTTACTATTCCAATTGTGTATCTTTTCATTTCTCGTTTGAGTATCTTTCTGTAAGGCTTCTGATGCGAGTTTCTATTGTATTTGAGAGTTTTGCAAGTGTGGGAGTGTGTTTCTTTCAAACTGAGTATCTTTACTATTCCAATTGTGTATCTTTACATCGTTTGCGTATCTTTACTATTCCAATTGTGTATCTTTTCATTTCTCGTTTGAGTATCTTTCTGTAAGGCTTTCTGATGCTAGTTTCTATTGAATTTGAGAGTTTTACAAGTGTGGGAGTGTGTTTCTTTCAAACTGAGTATCTTTACATCGTTTGCGTATCTTTACTATTCCAATTGTGTATCTTTTCATTTCTCGTTTGAGTATCTTTCTGTAAGGCTTCTGATATGAGTTTCTATTGTATTTGAGAGTTTTGCAAGTGTGGGAGTGTGTTTCTTTCAAACTGAGTATCTTTACATCTTTTGCGTATGTTTACTATTCCAATTGTGTATCTTTACATCGTTTGCGTATCTTTACTATTCCAATTGTGTATCTTTTCATTTCTCGTTTGAGTATCTTTCTGTAAGGCTTCTGATGCGAGTTTCTATTGTATTTGAGAGTTTTGCAAGTGTGGGAGTGTGTTTCTTTCAAACTGAGTATCTTTACATCGATTGCGTATCTTCACTATTCCAATTGTGTATCTTTTCATTTCTCGTTTGAGTATCTTTCTGTAAGGCTTCTGATGCGAGTTTCTATTGAATTTGAGAGTTTTGCAAGTGTGGGAGTGTGTTTCTTTCAAACTGAGTATCTTTACATCGTTTGCGTATCTTTACTATTCTAATTGTGTATCTTTACATCGTTTGCGTATCTTTACTATTCCAATTCTGTATCTTTTCATTTCTCGTTTGAGTATCTTTCTGTAAGGCTTCTGATGCGAGTTTCTATTGTATTTGAGAGTTTTGCAAGTGTGGGAGTGTGTTTCTTTCAAACTGACTATCTTTACATCGTTTGCGTATCTTTACTATTCCAATTGTGTATCTTTACATGGTTTGCGTATCTTTACTATTCCAATTGTGTATCTTTTCATTTCTCGTTTGAGTATCTTTCTGTAAGGCTTCTGATGCGTGTTTCTATTGTATTTGAGAGTTTTGCAAGTGTGGGAGTGTGTTTCTTTCAAACTGAGTATCTTTACATCGATTGCGTATCTTTACTATTCCAATTGTGTATCCTTTCATTTCTCGTTTGAGTATCTTTCTGTAAGGCTTTCTGATACGAGTTTCTATTGAATTTTAGAGTTTTGCAAGTGTGGGAGTGTGTTTCTTTCAAACTGAGTATCTTTACATCGTTTGCGTATCTTTACTATTCCAACTGTGTATCTTTTCATTTCTCGTTTGAGTATCTTTCTGTAAGGCTTCTGATGCGAGTTTCTATTGAATTTGAGAGTTTTGCCAGTGTGGGAGTGTGCTTCTTTCAAACTGAGTATCTTTACATCGATTGCGTATCTTTATTATTCCAATTGTGTATCTTTTCATTTCTCGTTTGAGTATCTTTCTGTAAGGCTCTCTGATGCGAGTTTCTATTGAATTTGAGAGTTTTGCAAGTGTGGGAGTGTGTTTCTTTCAAACTGAGTATCTTTACATCGTTTGCGTATCTTTACTATTCCAATTGTGTATCTTTACATCGTTTGCGTATCTTTACTATTCCAATTCTGTATCTTTTCATTTCTCGTTTGAGTATCTTTCTGTAAGGCTCTCTGATGCGAGTTTCTATTGTATTTGAGAGTTTTGCAAGTGTGGGAGTGTGTTTCTTTCAAACTGAGTATCTTTACATCGTTTGCGTATCTTTACTATTCCAATTGTGTATCTTTTTATTTCTCGTTTGAGTATCTTTCTGTAAGGCTTTCTGATGCTAGTTTCTATTGAATTTGAGAGTGTTGCAAGTGTGGGAGTGTGTTTCTTTCAAACTGAGTATCTTTACATCGTTTGCGTATCTTTACTATTCCAATTGTGTATCTTTTTATTTCTCGTTTGAGTATCTTTCTGTAAGGCTTCTGATATGAGTTTCTATTGTATTTGAGAGTTTTGCAAGTGTGGGAGTGTGTTTCTTTCAAACTGAGTATCTTTACATCGTTTGCGTATCTTTACTATTCCAATTGTGTATCTTTTTATTTCTCGTTTGAGTATCTTTCTATAAGGCTTTCTGATGCGAGTTTCTATTGAATTTGAGAGTTTTGCAAGTGTGGGAGTGTGTTTCTTTCAAACTGAGTATCTTTACATCGTTTGCGTATCTTTACTATTCCAATTGTGTATCTTTTCATTTCTCGTTTGAGTATCTTTCTGTAAGGCTTGTGATGCGAGTTTCTATTGTATTTGAGAGTTTTGCAAGTGTGGGAGTGTGTTTCTTTCAAACTGAGTATCTTTACATCGATTGCGTATCTTTACTATTGCAATTGTGTATCTTTTCATTTCTCGTTTGAGTATCTTTCTGTAAGGCTTGTGATGCGAGTTTCTATTGTATTTGAGAGTTTTGCAAGTGTGGGAGTGTGTTTCTTTCAAACTGAGTATCTTTACATCTTTTGCGTATATTTACTATTCCAATTGTGTATCTTTTCATTTCTCGTGTAAGTATCTTTCTGTAAGGCTTCTGATGCGAGTTTCTATTGTATTTGAGAGTTTTGCAAGTGTGGGAGTGTGTTTCTTTCAAACTGAGTATCTTTACATCTTTTGCGTATGTTTACTATTCCAATTGTGTATCTTTACATCGTTTGCGTATCTTTACTATTCCAATTGTGTATCTTTTCATTTCTCGTTTGAGTATCTTTCTGTAAGGCTTCTGATGCGAGTTTCTATTGTATTTGAGAGTTTTGCAAGTGTGGGAGTGTGTTTCTTTCAAACTGAGTATCTTTACTATTCCAATTGTGTATCTTTACATCGTTTGCGTATCTTTACTATTCCAATTGTGTATCTTTTCATTTCTCGTTTGAGTATCTTTCTGTAAGGCTTTCTGATGCTAGTTTCTATTGAATTTGAGAGTTTTACAAGTGTGGGAGTGTGTTTCTTTCAAACTGAGTATCTTTACATCGTTTGCGTATCTTTACTATTCCAATTGTGTATCTTTTCATTTCTCGTTTGAGTATCTTTCTGTAAGGCTTCTGATATGAGTTTCTATTGTATTTGAGAGTTTTGCAAGTGTGGGAGTGTGTTTCTTTCAAACTGAGTATCTTTACATCGTTTGCGTATCTTTACTATTCCAATTGTGTATCTTTACATCGTTTGCGTATCTTTACTATTCCAATTGTGTATCTTTTCATTTCTCGTTTGAGTATCTTTCTGTAAGGCTTCTGATGCGAGTTTCTATTGTATTTGAGAGTTTTGCAAGTGTGGGAGTGTGTTTCTTTCAAACTGAGTATCTTTACATCGATTGCGTATCTTCACTATTCCAATTGTGTATCTTTTCATTTCTCGTTTGAGTATCTTTCTGTAAGGCTTCTGATGCGAGTTTCTATTGAATTTGAGAGTTTTGCAAGTGTGGGAGTGTGTTTCTTTCAAACTGACTATCTTTACATCGTTTGCGTATCTTTACTATTCTAATTGTGTATCTTTACATCGTTTGCGTATCTTTACTATTCCAATTCTGTATCTTTTCATTTCTCGTTTGAGTATCTTTCTGTAAGGCTTCTGATGCGAGTTTCTATTGAATTTGAGAGTTTTGCAAGTGTGGGAGTGTGTTTCTTTCAAACTGAGTATCTTTACATCGTTTGCGTATCTTTACTATTCCAATTGTGTATCTTTACATCGTTTGCGTATCTTTACTATTCCAATTCTGTATCTTTTCATTTCTCGTTTGAGTATCTTTCTGTAAGGCTCTCTGATGCGAGTTTCTATTGTATTTGAGAGTTTTGCAAGTGTGGGAGTGTGTTTCTTTCAAACTGAGTATCTTTACATCGTTTGCGTATCTTTACTATTCCAATTGTGTATCTTTACATCGTTTGCGTATCTGTACTATTCCAATTGTGTATCTTTTCATTTCTCGTTTGAGTATATTTCTGTAAGGCTTTCTGATGCTAGTTTCTATTGAATTTGAGAGTTTTGCAAGTGTGGGAGTGTGTTTCTTTCAAACTGAGTATCTTTACATCGTTTGCGTATCTTTACTATTCCAATTGTGTATCTTTTCATTTCTCGTTTGAGTATCTTTCTGTAAGGCTTCTGATATGAGTTTCTATTGTATTTGAGAGTTTTGCAAGTGTGGGAGTGTGTTTCTTTCAAACTGAGTATCTTTACATCGTTTGCGTATCTTTACTATTCCAATTGTGTATCTTTACATCGTTTGCGTATCTTTACTATTCCAATTCTGTATCTTTTCATTTCTCGTTTGAGTATCTTTCTGTAAGGCTCTCTGATGCGAGTTTCTATTGTATTTGAGAGTTTTGCAAGTGTGGGAGTGTGTTTCTTTCAAACTGAGTATCTTTACATCGTTTGCGTATCTTTACTATTCCAATTGTGTATCTTTACATCGTTTGCGTATCTGTACTATTCCAATTGTGTATCTTTTCATTTCTCGTTTGAGTATATTTCTGTAAGGCTTTCTGATGCTAGTTTCTATTGAATTTGAGAGTTTTGCAAGTGTGGGAGTGTGTTTCTTTCAAACTGAGTATCTTTACATCGTTTGCGTATCTTTACTATTCCAATTGTGTATCTTTACATCGTTTGCGTATCTGTACTATTCCAATTGTGTATCTTTTCATTTCTCGTTTGAGTATATTTCTGTAAGGCTTTCTGATGCTAGTTTCTATTGAATTTGAGAGTTTTGCAAGTGTGGGAGTGTGTTTCTTTCAAACTGAGTATCTTTACATCGTTTGCGTATCTTCACTATTCCAATTGTGTATCTTTTTATTTCTCGTTTGAGTATCTTTCTGTAAGGCTTCTGATGCGAGTTTCTATTGAATTTGAGAGTTTTGCAAGTGTGGGAGTGTGTTTCTTTCAAACTGAGTATCTTTACATCGTTTGCGTATCTTTACTATTCTAATTGTGTATCTTTACATCGTTTGCGTATCTTTACTATTCCAATTCTGTATCTTTTCATTTCTCGTTTGAGTATCTTTCTGTAAGGCTTCTGATGCGAGTTTCTATTGAATTTGAGAGTTTTGCAAGTGTGGGAGTGTGTTTCTTTCAAACTGAGTATCTTTACATCGTTTGCGTATCTTTACTATTCCAATTGTGTATCTTTACATCGTTTGCGTATCTTTACTATTCCAATTCTGTATCTTTTCATTTCTCGTTTGAGTATCTTTCTGTAAGGCTCTCTGATGCGAGTTTCTATTGTATTTGAGAGTTTTGCAAGTGTGGGAGTGTGTTTCTTTCAAACTGAGTATCTTTACATCGTTTGCGTATCTTTACTATTCCAATTGTGTATCTTTACATCGTTTGCGTATCTGTACTATTCCAATTGTGTATCTTTTCATTTCTCGTTTGAGTATATTTCTGTAAGGCTTTCTGATGCTAGTTTCTATTGAATTTGAGAGTTTTGCAAGTGTGGGAGTGTGTTTCTTTCAAACTGAGTATCTTTACATCGTTTGCGTATCTTTACTATTCCAATTGTGTATCTTTACATCGTTTGCGTATCTGTACTATTCCAATTGTGTATCTTTTCATTTCTCGTTTGAGTATATTTCTGTAAGGCTTTCTGATGCTAGTTTCTATTGAATTTGAGAGTTTTGCAAGTGTGGGAGTGTGTTTCTTTCAAACTGAGTATCTTTACATCGTTTGCGTATCTTCACTATTCCAATTGTGTATCTTTTTATTTCTCGTTTGAGTATCTTTCTATAAGGCTTCTGATGCGATTTTCTATTGTATTTGAGAGTTTTGCAAGTGTGGGAGTGTGTTTTTTTCAAACTGAGTATCTTTACATCGTTTGCGTATCTTTACTATTCCAATTGTGTATCTTTTCATTTCTCGTTTGAGTATCTTTTTATAAGGCTTCTGATGCGAGTTTCTATTGAATTTGAGAGTTTTGCAAGTGTGGGAGTGTATTTCTTTCAAACTGAGTATCTTTACATTATTTGCGTATCTTTACTATTCCAATTGTGTATCTTTTCATTTCTCGTTTGAATATCTTTCTGTAAGGCTTGTGATGCGAGTTTCTATTGTATTTGAGAGTTTTGCAAGTGTGGGAGTGTGTTTCTTTCAAATTGAGTATCTTTACATCGTTTGCGTATCTTTACTATTCCAATTGTGTATCTTTTCATTTCTCGTTTGAGTATCTTTCTATAAGGCTTCTGATGCGATTTTCTATTGTATTTGAGAGTTTTGCAAGTGTGGGAGTGTGTTTTTTTCAAACTGAGTATCTTTACATCGTTTGCGTATCTTTACTATTCCAATTGTGTATCTTTTCATTTCTCGTTTGAGTATCTTTTTGTAAGGCTTCTGATGCGAGTTTCTATTGAATTTGAGAGTTTTGCAAGTGTGGGAGTGTGTTTCTTTCAAACTGAGTATCTTTACATCGTTTGCTTATCTTTACTATTCCAATTGTGTATCTTTTCATTTCTCGTTTGAGTATCTTTCTGTCAGGCTTCTGATGCGAGTTTCTATTGTATTTGAGAGTTTTGCAAGTGTGGGAGTGTGCTTCTTTCAAACTGAGTATCTTTACATCGATTGCGTATCTTTACTGTTCCAATTGTGTATCTTTTCATTTCTCGTTTGAGTATCTTTCTGTAAGGCTCTCTGATGCGAGTTTCTATTGAATTTGAGAGTTTTGCAAGTGTGGGAGTGTATTTCTTTCAAACTGAGTATCTTTACATTATTTGCGTATCTTTACTATTCCAATTGTGTATCTTTTCATTTCTCGTTTGAGTATCTTTTTGTAAGGCTTCTGATGCGAGTTTCTATTGAATTTGAGAGTTTTGCAAGTGTGGGAGTGTGTTTCTTTCAAACTGAGTATCTTTACATCGTTTGCGTATCTTTACTATTCCAATTGTGTATATTTACATCGTTTGCGTATCTTTACTATTGCAATTCTGTATCTTTTCATTTCTCGTTTGAATATCTTTCTGTAAGGCTTCTGATGCGAGTTTCTATTGTATTTGAGAGTTTTGCAAGTGTGGGAGTGTGTTTTTTTCAAACTGAGTATCTTTACATTGTTTGCGTATCTTTACTATTCCAATTGTGTATCTTTTCATTTCTCGTTTGAATATCTTTCTGTAAGGCTTGTGATGCGAGTTTCTATTGTATTTGAGAGTTTTGCAAGTGTGGGAGTGTGTTTCTTTCAAACTGAGTATCTTTACATCGATTGCGTATCTTTACTATTCCAATTGTGTATCTTTTCATTTCTCGTTTGAGTATCTTTCTGTAAGGCTTCTAATCCGAGTTTCTATTGAATTTGTGAGTTTTGCAAGTGTGGGAGTGTGTTTCTTTCAAACTGAGTATCTTTACATCGTTTGCGTATCTTTACTATTCCAATTGTGTATCTTTACATCGTTTGTGTATCTTTACTATTCCAATTCAGTATCTTTTCATTTCTCGTTTGAGTATCTTTCTGTAAGGCTTCTGATGCGAGTTTCTATTGTATTTGAGAGTTTTGCAAGTGTGGGACTGTGTTTCTTTCAAACTGAGTATCTTTACATCGATTGCGTATCTTTACTATTCCAATTGTGTATCTTTTCATTTCTCGTTTGAGTATCTTTCTGTAAGGCTTCTGATGCGAGTTTCTATTGAATTTGAGAGTTTTGCAAGTGTGGGAGTGTGTTTCTTTCAAACTGAGTATCTTTACATCGTTTGCGTATCTTTACTATTCCAATTGTGTATATTTACATCGTTTGCGTATCTTTACTATTGCAATTCTGTATCTTTTCATTTCTCGTTTGAATATCTTTCTGTAAGGCTTCTGATGCGAGTTTCTATTGTATTTGAGAGTTTTGCAAGTGTGGGAGTGTGTTTCTTTCAAACTGAGTATCTTTACATCATTTGCGTATCTTTACTATTCCAATTGTGTATCTTTTCATTTCTCGTTTGAATATCTTTCTGTAAGGCTTGTGATGCGAGTTTCTATTGTATTTGAGAGTTTTGCAAGTGTGGGAGTGTGTTTCTTTCAAACTGAGTATCTTTACATCTTTTGCGTATGTTTACTATTCCAATTGTGTACCTTTACATCGTTTGCGTATCTTTACTATTCCAATTGTGTATCTTTTCATTTCTCGTTTGAGTATCTTTCTGTAAGGCTTCTGATGCGAGTTTCTATTGTATTTGAGAGTTTTGCAAGTGTGGGAGTGTGTTTCTTTCAAACTGACTATCTTTACATCGTTTGCGTATCTTTACTATTCCAATTGTGTATCTTTACATCGTTTGCGTATCTTTACTATTCCAATTTTGTATCTTTTCATTTCTCGTTTGAGTATCTTTCTGTAAGGCTTCTGATGCGAGTTTCTATTGTATTTGAGAGTTTTGCAAGTGTGGGAGTGTGTTTCTTTCAAACTGACTATCTTTACATCGTTTGCGTATCTTTACTATTCCAATTGTGTATCTTTTCATTTCTCGTTTGAGTATCTTTCTGTAAGGCTCTCTGATGCGAGTTTCTATTGAATTTGAGAGTTTTGCAAGTGTGGGAGTGTGTTTCTTTCAAACTGAGTATCTTTACATCGTTTGTGTATCTTTACTATTCCAATTGTGTATCTTTACATCGTTTGCGTATCTTTACTATTCCAATTCTGTATCTTTTCATTTCTCGTTTGAGTATCTTTCTGTAAGGCTTCTGATGCGAGTTTCTATTGTATTTGAGAGTTTTGTGATAGAGCGTTTTGTTAGAACGTCTATAAAATACCCTGAAAAACATCATCGTTAGTATAGAATAAGCAGGGATCGTTCAGTCCGGGGAATCAAAAGGGCCTCAATACTTATCATGTTATTGGGGGATTTTGAGTTGGATTCTAAAACTACAACTGAAAATAAATCCTAAATTACTTATATACAATTGATCAACCACTCATCACATAACCAAAACACGAATTCTACTCAAGAAACATGTATGACACGTATTGAATAACATATAGGCAGCAACTATTTTCGATTCTTCTTAAGTCAATTTCAATTCCAATTCTAATTAGAGCCCGAAGCGGTTCATCTAATCGTTAAGACTTCTTAGTTATTTACAATCAACGAAGCGTTCAATCCTAAACATATGCTACAAAGAGTTCAACATAACGAAGCGTACTAGTTAAACAACAAAGTAGCACATAAGCACATTAAGTCGAATTGGAGACATGTAAGCAAGCATGGCGTCACTCATCTTGATTAAACATGCAAATTCCTAGAACTATCACAGCCCTATATAAGTAGCAATAATTGAGACACGAAGCGCATAACTCGATCAAATACTACTTTGGTGAATTAAATCGCAACCTTAGGAGAACCATGGCCTTGGCTTCCTCAAGCATTGATTTAGATGCACAAATTCAAGGAATAAATTAAAATAAAACCTAAATAGAAATCGAAAACCTGCTGCCCATAGATGCTACACACGGCATACACACATATCTCATGAGTTCATGCAATTAAAACATAAAACCAAAGAAGTCTGAATTTATGTTCTTCATATATGAAACCGAAAATAACATCCAATGATTCATACAATGAATTCGAAATTTGCAGAAAATAAAAAGAAAGATTACAAGTCATGGATGAATCACACATTAGAAACCTTCTAGGATGAAGCAAGGATGAATTCGAATTGGTGGAGGACGAAGATGAGCACGGCTTGGTGATGATGGATGAAGGTTTTTGGCTTGAATTTTCTGGATGTATTTAGGCAGCAATTCGGCTTTGTTTGTAAGAGAATGGAGATCGTGAATTGTGAGGGAGACCATGCCTTTTATAGAGGAAGGAGGAGAGGATGGGCTGCTAGGGTTTTGAATTGGCTGATCCATGTATTTCCTTTTTTTTTTCTTTTCTTTCCTTCTCAATTGAATGATGATCATCTTTGTTGGTCACATGCATTCTCCCTTCTTCTAGACCACATGCATTCTTCAGAATTATCTCTTTGTTCCCTCCTTCCTTTTTCTTCTTTTGTTTCCTTCTTTTCTTATTCTTTCCATTTAATGGCCGAATGAACCTTCCCTCCTTTAAGGCTGCATACTTCTTCCTTTTCATCTTATTCAGAAACAAAATTACTTCTTTCCTTTTTCTCCTTTTGTTTTCTTCTTCTCCTCTTTCTTTCCATAATTTCCAAGTCATTATCTCACATTTAATTCTGAAAATAAGGAAAGGAAATAATAAATATAAATCACATATGTTACAGAAAATATCGAATAATAAAAATTCTAACCAAACTAGGTTTCCTAGTTCGACAAGGAATACTACTCTATAGCACTCTTGACAATTTCTGCATTTTACACCCGTTTTAGCACCAAAAGGGAACGAACGTCACTAAAGACTCCTAACTCGACTCAATGACTCTATACTACAATACTAAGGGCTAAGTAAAGTACGAATGCAGGTAAAAACATGTTAAGAACGTCGCACAAAGTGCTCCTATCAACTACCCCACACTTGGCTTTTGCTAGTCCCTTAGCAAAACAAAACAAAACTACACAAAACACTATTGCCCCTAAATGATTGCCTCAGAATCTCAAAACACATAGCTTTCAAGTTTAAGCATTTGCATGTAAGCACATAAATTCCAAGTTTCATAAACATGTTTCATGGTATGAATAAGTAAGAAATGAGACAATAAGCACATAACATGTTTAGTTAATCCAATCCTCCTCAGAAGGTATACTCTCTTCTTTTCACTCAGATTCATGGTTATGATTAACACACAAGTATATGCAAGAGAAAGGATAATAAAGCATCAAATAGCTTGCATATTTCATCAAATAAAGGCACTTTGTGAATAACAAAAGGAAAACCTCATTTAACAACTAAGTGCACAAATGGACCAAAACCATATGCTCAACTCATGTGATCATCTCCACAAACCAAGTTTTGCTCATTTTAAGAATCATTAGGATCATTATATAAGGTGAATGTTTAGGCTTAGCTAAAGGCATGGAATATCAAGGAATTACAAAGGTAATCCTATAGACTTAGCAGAGTAAACACCATCCTTATGACACCACACACCATCAAGGGCCAAATATAACAAGTTGGGCCCAATCATCATTTCTACCACAAAGTGAACATGGACAAAGGTCAAATACACATTTTTAGACCTTCAATTACAACTCAACTCCAAATCACAAATGGAAGACAACATCTTTTCTTTCCTTTTTCTTGTTTTGCCGAATTCATACATTTTTTTTTTCATTCATTCATTTTTTTTTCGGCATGATTAAAAGCTTGTTCATATTTTCTTTCTCATCTCTTCCACCCCACATTTATTTCATACATCATCACAACATCATCTCAAAAAAAAATAGTTCTGCCAAGTCTATAGGACAAGGTAGAGGTAACTATACTAAGCATGGAGATAACATAGGTGATGAAGAAAGGCTCAATGTAGGCTCAAATGGGGTTCAACTAAGGGGTCCCAAACAGGGCACATATAGGGATACATGGCTGTTTGGCTAAAGTGGTGGAAATCCTAGAAATGATCCATAAATCCTTTTCAAAATCAGAACATTTTATGACTTAAAAGTTTCAACAATCACAAAAGATGAGTTCTAGTAAATTCTAGAGTCCATTAAAAACTATGGCACATAGTCATTGAATATGCAAAGAATAATGAGGTTCACAAAACAACCACGAAATTTCATATTATCACTCAAGAAGAAAGCATATATAGGCTCAAAAACTCACAGGTTGTTATGGACTTAGACTAACCAAACATGTATGTCATATTACATTCAATCAACTCTCACATGTTCATACCAAATCCACATTATCAATGAAACTTACAATTCAATTCTTATGAAATGCAAAACCATCATCTATGCATTTAGAGACATAATCATCCTAGACTTTAGGGGCATCCTAAGACTCAAAATATCACATTTTTTTCGAATTTTTTTTTCTTTTCGTTTTTTAACATGAAATCAAAGCAAAAATCAGCAAACAATGATCATGTAACCCTACCCCACACTTAGAAAATTACATTGTCCTCAATGTAAGCTCAATAATCATAATGTAATTCATAAGTATAGACTAAGATCACACAATAATACATATACAATTCAACCATAAGAGTGAAGGGATAAGAAAATGCAAACTCCCGTAGACGACTCCTCCACAGGTACGGTTGAAATGGGTTGCCTCCCATGCAGCGCTTAATGTTTATAGTCCTTTGGCCTAGACTCTTCACTTCTTTTTAAGTTGTAGGCCATGCCACTTGGAGTTGTACACCTCCAAATTTGTGCCTCTTTGACTATCAAAACTCGATGCATGTTCATCCACTCTTAAACTACATCGCATCAAGAGAAAGATAATTAGAAAAGTGGAGATGAGATCTCGAAGAATAAGTTAGTAAAGTGTTAATGATTAAGCTAAAGTTAGAATGAGTTGAATTAATTGCAAATCATGAATCAAAAGTTAGAGTGTGGTAGAACTCCGCTTCTTGCAACACTTGTCGTCCTTCCCAAGTCATTGAGAGCTTCAATCAACTATTAACAATAGAATTCTCCAACTCTTTCTTAGAATCCACAATTGACAACTATGCTATACAAAGACACAAAATGTTAATGATCAATTATATATAAAACGAAATAAAAGACATGTTAGTAATTGTATAAATGAAATACAAGTATAAACGTTAAGGACAATTTTTGTTTTACAACAAATGTGTATGAATATCCTAAAATATAATTGTTTTTATTCACAACATCCTAATGTTTAAGGTACGTGGAGCAGAGGAGCTAACTGTGCAATGGACTGAAACAGCCCAAGGTAAGGGTCTTGCTTTATCCGATATACCTTAAAAATTAGAATATTATTTTCTTTTGAAACTATATACATCTATTTATACAAAGTTATTTTCTAAGTTATAAAGCGAGGTGGACGTGCGGCCTAAGTACGTCGTCTAGACACAAACTCATTCCTTTGTTTCAGAAGGCTGGATAGCTAGAATCAGAGATAGTCACAAGGCATGACTCATTTGTTGGACACCACGGGGGCCACAACCTCGAAAGGATGTTTTCCCAATCGACTCCATCACCGAGATGTATGTCAGTCTATGGGCCTCTGAGATCCAATTTTGTAAACCTTGAACCAGGGTAATGAAAATAGCAAGCCCCTTACTCAGCTCGGAATAACTTTGTGTGTTAGACTGCTCGCAAAGTGTTAATAAAAGCCGCCCACAACCCCAAGTGACCTTTGCAAGGTACAAATGGAGGGTTAAGGCTAATATTAACAAAATGGACTTTACCTATTCCGTTCACCTTATAACTTACAATAAACTAAGCATAAATAAATATTTAGCTTCCTTAAAGATAAAAATAAAAAATTTAACTATGTGTAACAAGTTTCTTATAGGCATACTACTACAACAATATAACAAATAACAACTTAATATACACAATAAAAATTTTCGTTCTATCCAAGTTTTTTTTTCTTTCGGAGTTACTGTTCATATAAGCACTATTTATGATTACTATTCACAGAAACAAAATGCAATTATACAATTCACAATAGTAACACTTCAAAGCATTGAGAATTAATCAATTCCCCGGCAACGGCGCCAAAATGATAGAGCGTTTTGTTAGAACGTCTATAAAATACCCTGAAAAACATCATCGTTAGTATAGAATAAGCAGGGATCGTTCAGTCCGGGGAATCAAAAGGGCCTCAATACTTATCATGTTATTGGGGGATTTTGAGTTGGATTCTAAAACTACAACTGAAAATAAATCCTAAATTACTTATATACAATTGATCAACCACTCATCACATAACCAAAACACGAATTCTACTCAAGAAACATGTATGACACGTATTGAATAACATATAGGCAGCAACTATTTTCGATTCTTCTTAAGTCAATTTCAATTCCAATTCTAATTAGAGCCCGAAGCGGTTCATCTAATCGTTAAGACTTCTTAGTTATTTAGAATCAACGAAGCGTTCAATCCTAAACATATGCTACAAAGAGTTCAACATAACGAAGCGTACTAGTTAAACAACAAAGTAGCACATAAGCACATTAAGTCGAATTGGAGACATGTAAGCAAGCATGGCGTCACTCATCTTGATTAAACATGCAAATTCCTAGAACTATCACAGCCCTATATAAGTAGCAATAATTGAGACACGAAGCGCATAACTCGATCAAATACTACTTTGGTGAATTAAATCGCAACCTTAGGAGAACCATGGCCTTGGCTTCCTCAAGCATTGATTTAGATGCACAAATTCAAGGAATAAATTAAAATAAAACCTAAATAGAAATCGAAAACCTGCTGCCCATAGATGCTACACACGGCATACACACATATCTCATGAGTTCATGCAATTAAAACATAAAACCAAAGAAGTCTGAATTTATGTTCTTCATATATGAAACCGAAAATAACATCCAATGATTCATACAATGAATTCGAAATTTGCAGAAAATAAAAAGAAAGATTACAAGTCATGGATGAATCACACATTAGAAACCTTCTAGGATGAAGCAAGGATGAATTCGAATTGGTGGAGGACGAAGATGAGCACGGCTTGGTGATGATGGATGAAGGTTTTTGGCTTGAATTTTCTGGATGTATTTAGGCAGCAATTCGGCTTTGTTTGTAAGAGAATGGAGATCGTGAATTGTGAGGGAGACCATGCCTTTTATAGAGGAAGGAGGAGAGGATGGGCTGCTAGGGTTTTGAATTGGCTGATCCATGTATTTCCTTTTTTTTTTCTTTTCTTTCCTTCTCAATTGAATGATGATCATCTTTGTTGGTCACATGCATTCTCCCTTCTTCTAGACCACATGCATTCTTCAGAATTATCTCTTTGTTCCCTCCTTCCTTTTTCTTCTTTTGTTTCCTTCTTTTCTTATTCTTTCCATTTAATGGCCGAATGAACCTTCCCTCCTTTAAGGCTGCATACTTCTTCCTTTTCATCTTATTCAGAAACAAAATTACTTCTTTCCTTTTTCTCCTTTTGTTTTCTTCTTCTCCTCTTTCTTTCCATAATTTCCAAGTCATTATCTCACATTTAATTCTGAAAATAAGGAAAGGAAATAATAAATATAAATCACATATGTTACAGAAAATATCGAATAATAAAAATTCTAGCCAAACTAGGTTTCCTAGTTCGACAAGGAATACTACTCTATAGCACTCTTGACAATTTCTGCATTTTACACCCGTTTTAGCACCAAAAGGGAACGAACGTCACTAAAGACTCCTAACTCGACTCAATGACTCTATACTACAATACTAAGGGCTAAGTAAAGTACGAATGCAGGTAAAAACATGTTAAGAACGTCGCACAAAGTGCTCCTATCATTTTGCCAGTGTGGGAGTGTGCTTCTTTCAAACTGAGTATCTTTACATCGATTGCGTATGTTTACTATTCCAATTGTGTATCTTTTCATTTCTCGTTTGAATATCTTTCTGTAAGGCTTGTGATGCGAGTTTCTATTGTATTTGAGAGTTTTGCAAGTGTGGGAGTGTGTTTCTTTCAAACTGAGTATCTTTACATCTTTTGCGTATGTTTACTATTCCAATTGTGTACCTTTACATCGTTTGCGTATCTTTACTATTCCAATTGTGTATCTTTTCATTTCTCGTTTGAGTATCTTTCTGTAAGGCTTCTGATGCGAGTTTCTATTGTATTTGAGAGTTTTGCAAGTGTGGGAGTGTGTTTCTTTCAAACTGACTATCTTTACATCGTTTGCGTATCTTTACTATTCCAATTGTGTATCTTTACATCGTTTGCGTATCTTTACTATTCCAATTTTGTATCTTTTCATTTCTCGTTTGAGTATCTTTCTGTAAGGCTTCTGATGCGAGTTTCTATTGTATTTGAGAGTTTTGCAAGTGTGGGAGTGTGTTTCTTTCAAACTAAGTATCTTTACATCGTTTGCGTATCTTTACTATTCCAATTGTGTATCTTTACATCGTTTGCGTATCTGTACTATTCCAATTGTGTATCTTTTCATTTCTCGTTTGAGTATCTTTCTGTAAGGCTTTCTGATGCTAGTTTCTATTGAATTTGAGAGTTTTGCAAGTGTGGGAGTGTGTTTCTTTCAAACTGAGTATCTTTACATCGTTTGCGTATCTTTACTATTCCAATTGTGTATCTTTTCATCGTTTGCGTATCTTTACTATTGCAATTCTGTATCTTTTCATTTCTCGTTTGAATATCTTTCTGTAAGGCTTCTGATGCGAGTTTCTATTGTATTTGAGAGTTTTGCAAGTGTGGGAGTGTGTTTCTTTTAAACTGAGTATCTTTACATCATTTGCGTATCTTTACTATTCCAATTGTGTATCTTTTCATTTCTCGTTTGAATATCTTTCTGTAAGGCTTGTGATGCGAGTTTCTATTGTATTTGAGAGTTTTGCAAGTGTGGGAGTGTGTTTCTTTCAAACTGAGTATCTTTACATCGTTTGCGTATCTTTACTATTCCAATTGTGTATATTTACATCGTTTGTGTATCTTTACTATTGCAATTCTGTATCTTTTCATTTCTCGTTTGAATATCTTTCTGTAAGGCTTCTGATGCGAGTTTCTATTGTATTTGAGAGTTTTGCAAGTGTGGGAGTGTGTTTCTTTCAAACTGAGTATCTTTACATCATTTGCGTATCTTTACTATTCCAATTGTGTATCTTTTCATTTCTCGTTTGAATATCTTTCTGTAAGGCTTGTGATGCGAGTTTCTATTGTATTTGAGAGTTTTGCAAGTGTGGGAGTGTGTTTCTTTCAAACTGAGTATCTTTACATCGTTTGCGTATCTTTACTATTCCAATTGTGTATATTTACATCGTTTGCGTATCTTTACTATTGCAATTCTGTATCTTTTCATTTCTCGTTTGAATATCTTTCTGTAAGGCTTCTGATGCGAGTTTCTTTTGTATTTGAGAGTTTTGCAAGTGTGGGAGTGTGTTTCTTTCAAACTGAGTATCTTTACATCGTTTGCGTATCTTTACTATTCCAATTGTGTATATTTACATCGTTTGCGTATCTTTACTATTGCAATTCTGTATCTTTTCATTTCTCGTTTGAATATCTTTCTGTAAGGCTTCTGATGCGAGTTTCTATTGTATTTGAGAGTTTTGCAAGTGTGGGAGTGTGTTTCTTTCAAACTGAGTATCTTTACATCATTTGCGTATCTTTACTATTCCAATTTTGTATCTTTTCATTTCTCGTTTGAGTATCTTTCTGTAAGGCTTCTGATGCGAGTTTCTATTGTATTTGAGAGTTTTGCCAGTGTGGGAGTGTGCTTCTTTCAAACTGAGTATCTTTACATCGATTGCGTATCTTTACTATTCCAATTGTGTATCTTTTCATTTCTCGTTTGAGTATCTTTCTGTAAGGCTTTCTGGTGCGAGTTTCTATAAATTGGAGAGTTTTGCAAGTGTGGGAGTGTGTTTCTTTCAAACTGACTATCTTTACATCGTTTGCGTATCTTTACTATTCCAATTGTGTATCTTTACATCGTTTGCGTATCTTTACTATTCCAATTGTGTATCTTTTCATTTCTCGTTTGAGTATCTTTCTGTAAGGCTTCTGATGCGTGTTTCTATTGTATTTGAGAGTTTTGCAAGTGTGGGAGTGTGTTTCTTTCAAACTGAGTATCTTTACATCGTTTGCGTATCTTTACTATTCCAATTGTGTATCTTTTCATTTCTCGTTTCAGTATCTTTCTGTAAGGCTTGTGATGCGAGTTTCTATTGTATTTGAGAGTTTTGCAAGTGTGGGAGTGTGTTTCTTTCAAACTGAGTATCTTTACATCGATTGCGTATCTTTACTATTGCAATTGTGTATCTTTTCATTTCTCGTTTGAGTATCTTTCTGTAAGGCTTGTGATGCGAGTTTCTATTGTATTTGAGAGTTTTGCAAGTGTGGGAGTGTATTTCTTTCAAACTGAGTATCTTTACATCTTTTGCGTATATTTACTATTCCAATTGTGTATCTTTACTATTCCAATTGTGTATCTTTTCATTTCTCGTTTAAGTATCTTTCTGTAAGGCTTCTGATGCGAGTTTCTATTGTATTTGAGAGTTTTGCAAGTGTGGGAGTGTGTTTCTTTCAAACTGAGTATCTTTACATCTTTTGCGTATGTTTACTATTCCAATTGTGTATCTTTACATCGTTTGCGTATCTTTACTATTCCAATTGTGTATCTTTTCATTTCTCGTTTGAGTATCTTTCTGTAAGGCTTCTGATGCGAGTTTCTATTGTATTTGAGAGTTTTGCAAGTGTGGGAGTGTGTTTCTTTCAAACTGAGTATCTTTACTATTCCAATTGTGTATCTTTACATCGTTTGCGTATCTTTACTATTCCAATTGTGTATCTTTTCATTTCTCGTTTGAGTATCTTTCTGTAAGGCTTTCTGATGCTAGTTTCTATTGAATTTGAGAGTTTTACAAGTGTGGGAGTGTGTTTCTTTCAAACTGAGTATCTTTACATCGTTTGCGTATCTTTACTATTCCAATTGTGTATCTTTTCATTTCTCGTTTGAGTATCTTTCTGTAAGGCTTCTGATATGAGTTTCTATTGTATTTGAGAGTTTTGCAAGTGTGGGAGTGTGTTTCTTTCAAACTGAGTATCTTTACATCGTTTGCGTATCTTTACTATTCCAATTGTGTATCTTTTTATTTCTCGTTTGAGTATCTTTCTATAAGGCTTTCTGATGCGAGTTTCTATTGAATTTGAGGGTGTTGCAAGTGTGGGAGTGTGTTTCTTTCAAACTGAGTATCTTTACATCGTTTGCGTATCTTTACTATTCCAATTGTGTATCTTTCATTTCTCGTTTGAGTATCTTTCTGTAAGGCTTCTGATATGAGTTTCTATTGTATTTGAGAGTTTTTATTGTATTTGAGAGTTTTGCAAGTGTGGGAGTGTGTTTCTTTCAAACTGAGTATCTTTACATCGTTTGCGTATCTTTACTATTCCAATTGTGTATCTTTTTATTTCTCGTTTGGGTATCTTTCTGTAAGGCTTTCTGATGCTAGTTTCTATTGAATTTGAGAGTTTTGCAAGTGTGGGAGTGTGTTTCTTTCAAACTGAGTATGTTTACATCGTTTGCGTATCTTTACTATTCCAATTGTGTATCTTTTCATTTCTCGTTTGAGTATCTTTCTGTAAGGCTTCTGATATGAGTTTCTATTGTATTTGAGAGTTTTGCAAGTGTGGGAGTGTGTTTCTTTCAAACTGAGTATCTTTACATCGTTTGCGTATCTTTACTATTCCAATTGTGTATCTTTTCATTTCTCGTTTGAGTATCTTTCTGTAAGGCTTCTGATGCGTGTTTCTATTGAATTTGAGAGTTTTGCAAGTGTGGGAGTGTGTTTCTTTCAAACTGAGTATGTTTACATCGTTTGCGTATCTTTACTATTCCAATTGTGTATCTTGTCATTTCACGTTTGAGTATCTTTCTGTAAGGCTTCTGATATGAGTTTCTATTGTATTTGAGAGTTTTGCAAGTGTGGGAGTTTGT
Organism: Argentina anserina; assembly: GCF_933775445.1. NCBI lineage: Eukaryota > Viridiplantae > Streptophyta > Magnoliopsida > Rosales > Rosaceae > Argentina > Argentina anserina. The sequence goes on along the minus strand of NW_026089522.1, from coordinate 185,678 downwards.
TTCTTTCAAACTGAGTATCTTTACATCGTTTGCGTATCTTTACTATTCCAATTGTGTATCTTTTCATTTCTCGTTTCAGTATCTTTCTGTAAGGCTTGTGATGCGAGTTTCTATTGTATTTGAGAGTTTTGCAAGTGTGGGAGTGTGTTTCTTTCAAACTGAGTATCTTTACATCGATTGCGTATCTTTACTATTGCAATTGTGTATCTTTTCATTTCTCGTTTGAGTATCTTTCTGTAAGGCTTCTGATGCGAGTTTCTATTGTATTTGAGAGTTTTGCCAGTGTGGGAGTGTGCTTCTTTCAAACTGAGTATCTTTACATCTTTTGCGTATATTTACTATTCCAATTGTGTATCTTTACTATTCCAATTGTGTATTTTTTCATTTCTCGTGTAAGTATCTTTCTGTAAGGCTTCTGATGCGAGTTTCTATTGTATTTGAGAGTTTTGCAAGTGTGGGAGTGTGTTTCTTTCAAACTGAGTGTCTTTACATCTTTTGCGTATGTTTACTATTCCAATTGTGTATCTTTACATCGTTTGCGTATCTTTACTATTCCAATTGTGTATCTTTTCATTTCTCGTTTGAGTATCTTTCTGTAAGGCTTCTGATGCGAGTTTCTATTGTATTTGAGAGTTTTGCAAGTGTGGGAGTGTGTTTCTTTCAAACTGAGTATCTTTACTATTCCAATTGTGTATCTTTACATCGTTTGCGTATCTTTACTATTCCAATTGTGTATCTTTTCATTTCTCGTTTGAGTATCTTTCTGTAAGGCTTTCTGATGCTAGTTTCTATTGAATTTGAGAGTTTTGCAAGTGTGGGAGTGTGTTTCTTTCAAACTGAGTATCTTTACATCGTTTGCGTATCTTTACTATTCCAATTGTGTATCTTTTCATTTCTCGTTTGAGTATCTTTCTGTAAGGCTTCTGATATGAGTTTCTATTGTATTTGAGAGTTTTGCAAGTGTGGGAGTGTGTTTCTTTCAAACTGAGTATCTTTACTATTCCAATTGTGTATCTTTACATCGTTTGCGTATCTTTACTATTCCAATTGTGTATCTTTTCATTTCTCGTTTGAGTATCTTTCTGTAAGGCTTTCTGATGCTAGTTTCTATTGAATTTGAGAGTTTTACAAGTGTGGGAGTGTGTTTCTTTCAAACTGAGTATCTTTACATCGTTTGCGTATCTTTACTATTCCAATTGTGTATCTTTTCATTTCTCGTTTGAGTATCTTTCTGTAAGGCTTCTGATATGAGTTTCTATTGTATTTGAGAGTTTTGCAAGTGTGGGAGTGTGTTTCTTTCAAACTGAGTATCTTTACATCGTTTGCGTATCTTTACTATTCCAATTGTGTATCTTTCATTTCTCGTTTGAGTATCTTTCTGTAAGGCTTCTGATATGAGTTTCTATTGTATTTGAGAGTTTTTATTGTATTTGAGAGTTTTGCAAGTGTGGGAGTGTGTTTCTTTCAAACTGAGTATCTTTACATCTTTTGCGTATATTTACTATTCCAATTGTGTATCTTTACTATTCCAATTGTGTATCTTTTCATTTCTCGTGTAAGTATCTTTCTGTAAGGCTTCTGATGCGAGTTTCTATTGTATTTGAGAGTTTTGCAAGTGTGGGAGTGTGTTTCTTTCAAACTGAGTATCTTTACATCTTTTGCGTATGTTTACTATTCCAATTGTGTATCTTTACATCGTTTGCGTATCTTTACTATTCCAATTGTGTATCTTTTCATTTCTCGTTTGAGTATCTTTCTGTAAGGCTTCTGATGCGAGTTTCTATTGTATTTGAGAGTTTTGCAAGTGTGGGAGTGTGTTTCTTTCAAACTGAGTATCTTTACTATTCCAATTGTGTATCTTTACATCGTTTGCGTATCTTTACTATTCCAATTGTGTATCTTTTCATTTCTCGTTTAAGTATCTTTCTGTAAGGCTTTCTGATGCTAGTTTCTATTGAATTTGAGAGTTTTACAAGTGTGGGAGTGTGTTTCTTTCAAACTGAGTATCTTTACATCGTTTGCGTATCTTTACTATTCCAATTGTGTATCTTTTCATTTCTCGTTTGAGTATCTTTCTGTAAGGCTTCTGATATGAGTTTCTATTGTATTTGAGAGTTTTGCAAGTGTGGGAGTGTGTTTCTTTCAAACTGAGTATCTTTACATCGTTTGCGTATCTTTACTATTCCAATTGTGTATCTTTTTATTTCTCGTTTGAGTATCTTTCTATAAGGCTTTCTGATGCGAGTTTCTATTGAATTTGAGAGTGTTGCAAGTGTGGGAGTGTGTTTCTTTCAAACTGAGTATCTTTACATCGTTTGCGTATCTTTACTATTCCAATTGTGTATCTTTTCATTTCTCGTTTGAGTATCTTTCTGTAAGGCTTCTGATGCGAGTTTCAATTGTATTTGAGAGTTTTGCAAGTGTGGGAGTGTGTTTCTTTCAAACTGACTATCTTTACATCGTTTGCGTATCTTTACTATTCCAATTGTGTATCTTTACATCGTTTGCGTATCTTTACTATTCCAATTTTGTATCTTTTCATTTCTCGTTTCAGTATCTTTCTGTAAGGCTTCTGATGCGAGTTTCTATTGTATTTGAGAGTTTTGCAAGTGTGGGAGTGTGTTTCTTTCAAACTGACTATCTTTACATCGTTTGCGTATCTTTACTATTCCAATTGTGTATCTTTACATCGTTTGCGTATCTTTACTATTCCAATTATGTATCTTTTCATTTCTCGTTTGAGTATCTTTCTGTAAGGCTTCTGATGCGAGTTTCTATTGTATTTGAGAGTTTTGCAAGTGTGGGAGTTTGTTTCTTTCAAACTGAGTATCTTTACATCATTTGCGTATCTTTACTATTCCAATTGTATATCTTTTCATTTCTCGTTTGAGTATCTTTCTGTAAAGCTTTCTGATGCGAGTTTCTATTAAATTTGAGAGTTTTGCAAATGTGGGAGTGTGTTTCTTTCAAATTGAGTATATTTACATCGTTTCCGTATCTTTACTATTCCAATTGTGTATCTTTTCATTTCTCGTTTGAGTATCTTTCTGTAAGGCTTCTGATGCGAGTTTCTATTGTATTTGAGAGTTTTGCCAGTGTGGGAGTGTGCTTCTTTCAAACTGAGTATCTTTACATCGATTGCGTATCTTTACTATTCCAATTGTGTATCTTTTCATTTCTCGTTTGAGTATCTTTCTGTAAGGCTCTCTGATGCGAGTTTCTATTGAATTTGAGAGTTTTGCAAGTGTGGGAGTGTGTTTCTTTCAAACTGAGTATCTTTACATCTTTTGCGTATGTTTACTATTCCAATTGTGTATCTTTACATCGTTTGCGTATCTTTACTATTCCAATTGTGTATCTTTTCATTTCTCGTTTGAGTATCTTTCTGTAAGGCTTCTGATGCGAGTTTCTATTGTATTTGAGAGTTTTGCAAGTGTGGGAGTTTGTTTCTTTCAAACTGAGTATCTTTACATCATTTGCGTATCTTTACTATTCCAATTGTATATCTTTTCATTTCTCGTTTGAGTATCTTTCTGTAAAGCTTTCTGATGCGAGTTTCTATTGAATTTGAGAGTTTTGCAAATGTGGGAGTGTGTTTCTTTCAAATTGAGTATCTTTACATCGTTTCCGTATCTTTACTATTCCAATTGTGTATCTTTTCATTTCTCGTTTGAGTATCTTTCTGTAAGGTTTCTGATCCGAGTTTCTATTGTATTTGAGAGTTTTGCCAGTGTGGGAGTGTGCTTCTTTCAAACTGAGTATCTTTACATCGATTGCGTATCTTTACTATTCCAATTGTGTATCTTTTCATTTCTCGTTTGAGTATCTTTCTGTAAGGCTCTCTGATGCGAGTTTCTATTGAATTTGAGAGTTTTGCAAGTGTGGGAGTGTGTTTCTTTCAAACTGAGTATCTTTACATCTTTTGCGTATGTTTACTATTCCAATTGTGTATCTTTACATCGTTTGCGTATCTTTACTATTCCAATTCTGTATCTTTTCATTTCTCGTTTGAGTATCTTTCTGTAAGGCTTCTGATGCGAGTTTCTATTATATTTGAGAGTTTTGCAAGTGTGGGAGTGTGTTTCTTTCAAACTGAGTATCTTTACATCGTTTCCGTATCTTTACTATTCCAATTGTGTATCTTTACATCGTTTGCGTATCTTTACTATTCCAATTGTGTATCTTTTCATTTCTCGTTTGAGTATCTTTCTGTAAGGCTTTCTGATGCTAGTTTCTATTGAATTTGAGAGTTTTGCAAGTGTGGGAGTGTGTTTCTTTCAAACTGAGTATCTTTACATCGTTTGCGTATCTTTACTATTCCAATTGTGTATCTTTCATTTCTCGTTTGAGTATCTTTCTGTAAGGCTTCTGATATGAGTTTCTATTGTATTTGAGAGTTTTTATTGTATTTGAGAGTTTTGCAAGTGTGGGAGTGTGTTTCTTTCAAACTGAGTATCTTTACATCTTTTGCGTATATTTACTATTCCAATTGTGTATCTTTACTATTCCAATTGTGTATCTTTTCATTTCTCGTGTAAGTATCTTTCTGTAAGGCTTCTGATGCGAGTTTCTATTGTATTTGAGAGTTTTGCAAGTGTGGGAGTGTGTTTCTTTCAAACTGAGTATCTTTACATCTTTTGCGTATGTTTACTATTCCAATTGTGTATCTTTACATCGTTTGCGTATCTTTACTATTCCAATTGTGTATCTTTTCATTTCTCGTTTGAGTATCTTTCTGTAAGGCTTCTGATGCGAGTTTCTATTGTATTTGAGAGTTTTGCAAGTGTGGGAGTGTGTTTCTTTCAAACTGAGTATCTTTACTATTCCAATTGTGTATCTTTACATCGTTTGCGTATCTTTACTATTCCAATTGTGTATCTTTTCATTTCTCGTTTGAGTATCTTTCTGTAAGGCTTTCTGATGCTAGTTTCTATTGAATTTGAGAGTTTTACAAGTGTGGGAGTGTGTTTCTTTCAAACTGAGTATCTTTACATCGTTTGCGTATCTTTACTATTCCAATTGTGTATCTTTTCATTTCTCGTTTGAGTATCTTTCTGTAAGGCTTCTGATATGTGTTTCTATTGTATTTGAGAGTTTTGCAAGTGTGGGAGTGTGTTTCTTTCAAACTGAGTATCTTTACATCGTTTGCGTATCTTTACTATTCCAATTGTGTATCTTTTTATTTCTCGTTTGAGTATCTTTCTATAAGGCTTTCTGATGCGAGTTTCTATTGAATTTGAGAGTGTTGCAAGTGTGGGAGTGTGTTTCTTTCAAACTGAGTATCTTTACATCGTTTGCGTATCTTTACTATTCCAATTGTGTATCTTTTCATTTCTCGTTTGAGTATCTTTCTGTAAGGCTTCTGATGCGAGTTTCTATTGTATTTGAGAGTTTTGCAAGTGTGGGAGTGTGTTTCTTTCAAACTGACTATCTTTACATCGTTTGCGTATCTTTACTATTCCAATTGTGTATCTTTACATCGTTTGCGTATCTTTACTATTCCAATTTTGTATCTTTTCATTTCTCGTTTCAGTATCTTTCTGTAAGGCTTCTGATGCGAGTTTCTATTGTATTTGAGAGTTTTGCAAGTGTGGGAGTGTGTTTCTTTCAAACTGACTATCTTTACATCGTTTGCGTATCTTTACTATTCCAATTGTGTATCTTTACATCGTTTGCGTATCTTTACTATTCCAATTATGTATCTTTTCATTTCTCGTTTGAGTATCTTTCTGTAAGGCTTCTGATGCGAGTTTCTATTGTATTTGAGAGTTTTGCAAGTGTGGGAGTTTGTTTCTTTCAAACTGAGTATCTTTACATCATTTGCGTATCTTTACTATTCCAATTGTATATCTTTTCATTTCTCGTTTGAGTATCTTTCTGTAAAGCTTTCTGATGCGAGTTTCTATTGAATTTGAGAGTTTTGCAAATGTGGGAGTGTGTTTCTTTCAAATTGAGTATCTTTACATCGTTTCCGTATCTTTACTATTCCAATTGTGTATCTTTTCATTTCTCGTTTGAGTATCTTTCTGTAAGGCTTCTGATGCGAGTTTCTATTGTATTTGAGAGTTTTGCCAGTGTGGGAGTGTGCTTCTTTCAAACTGAGTATCTTTACATCGATTGCGTATCTTTACTATTCCAATTGTGTATCTTTTCATTTCTCGTTTGAGTATCTTTCTGTAAGGCTCTCTGATGCGAGTTTCTATTGAATTTGAGAGTTTTGCAAGTGTGGGAGTGTGTTTCTTTCAAACTGAGTATCTTTACATCTTTTGCGTATGTTTACTATTCCAATTGTGTATCTTTACATCGTTTGCGTATCTTTACTATTCCAATTGTGTATCTTTTCATTTCTCGTTTGAGTATCTTTCTGTAAGGCTTCTGATGCGAGTTTCTATTGTATTTGAGAGTTTTGCAAGTGTGGGAGTTTGTTTCTTTCAAACTGAGTTTCTTTACATCATTTGCGTATCTTTACTATTCCAATTGTATATCTTTTCATTTCTCGTTTGAGTATCTTTCTGTAAAGCTTTCTGATGCGAGTTTCTATTGAATTTGAGAGTTTTGCAAATGTGGGAGTGTGTTTCTTTCAAATTGAGTATCTTTACATCGTTTCCGTATCTTTACTATTCCAATTGTGTATCTTTTCATTTCTCGTTTGAGTATCTTTCTGTAAGGCTTCTGATGCGAGTTTCTATTGTATTTGAGAGTTTTGCCAGTGTGGGAGTGTGCTTCTTTCAAACTGAGTATCTTTACATCGATTGCGTATCTTTACTATTCCAATTGTGTATCTTTTCATTTCTCGTTTGAGTATCTTTCTGTAAGGCTCTCTGATGCGAGTTTCTATTGAATTTGAGAGTTTTGCAAGTGTGGGAGTGTGTTTCTTTCAAACTGAGTATCTTTACATCTTTTGCGTATGTTTACTATTCCAATTGTGTATCTTTACATCGTTTGCGTATCTTTACTATTCCAATTGTGTATCTTTTCATTTCTCGTTTGAGTATCTTTCTGTAAGGCTTCTGATGCGAGTTTCTATTGTATTTGAGAGTTTTGCAAGTGTGGGAGTGTGTTTCTTTCAAACTGAGTATCTTTACTATTCCAATTGTGTATCTTTACATCGTTTGCGTATCTTTACTATTCCAATTGTGTATCTTTTCATTTCTCGTTTGAGTATCTTTCTGTAAGGCTTTCTGATGCTAGTTTCTATTGAATTTGAGAGTTTTACAAGTGTGGGAGTGTGTTTCTTTCAAACTGAGTATCTTTACATCGTTTGCGTATCTTTACTATTCCAATTGTGTATCTTTTCATTTCTCGTTTGAGTATCTTTCTGTAAGGCTTCTGATATGAGTTTCTATTGTATTTGAGAGTTTTGCAAGTGTGGGAGTGTGTTTCTTTCAAACTGAGTATCTTTACATCGTTTGCGTATCTTTACTATTCCAATTGTGTATCTTTTTATTTCTCGTTTGAGTATCTTTCTATAAGGCTTTCTGATGCGAGTTTCTATTGAATTTGAGAGTGTTGCAAGTGTGGGAGTGTGTTTCTTTCAAACTGAGTATCTTTACATCGTTTGCGTATCTTTACTATTCCAATTGTGTATCTTTTCATTTCTCGTTTGAGTATCTTTCTGTAAGGCTTTCTGATGCTAGTTTCTATTGAATTTGAGAGTTTTGCAAGTGTGGGAGTGTGTTTCTTTCAAACTAAGTATCTTTACATCGTTTCCGTATCTTTACTATTCCAATTGTGTATCTTTACATCGTTTGCGTATCTTTACTATTCCAATTGTGTATCTTTTTATTTCTCGTTTGAGTATCTTTCTGTAAGGCTTTCTGATGCTAGTTTCTATTGAATTTGAGAGTTTTGCAAGTGTGGGAGTGTGTTTCTTTCAAACTGAGTATCTTTACATCGTTTGCGTATCTTTACTATTCCAATTGTGTATCTTTCATTTCTCGTTTGAGTATCTTTCTGTAAGGCTTCTGATATGAGTTTCTATTGTATTTGAGAGTTTTTATTGTATTTGAGAGTTTTGCAAGTGTGGGAGTGTGTTTCTTTCAAACTGAGTATCTTTACATCGTTTGCGTATCTTTACTATTCCAATTGTGTATCTTTTTATTTCTCGTTTGAGTATCTTTCTGTAAGGCTTTCTGATGCTAGTTTCTATTGAATTTGAGAGTTTTGCAAGTGTGGGAGTGTGTTTCTTTCAAACTGAGTATGTTTACATCGTTTGCGTATCTTTACTATTCCAATTGTGTATCTTTTCATTTCTCGTTTGAGTATCTTTCTGTAAGGCTTCTGATATGAGTTTCTATTGTATTTGAGAGTTTTGCAAGTGTGGGAGTGTGTTTCTTTCAAACTGAGTATCTTTACATCGTTTGCGTATCTTTACTATTCCAATTGTGTATCTTTTTATTTCTCGTTTGAGTATCTTTCTATAAGGCTTTCTGATGCGAGTTTCTATTGAATTTGAGAGTGTTGCAAGTGTGGGAGTGTGTTTCTTTCAAACTGAGTATCTTTACATCGTTTGCGTATCTTTACTATTCCAATTGTGTATCTTTTCATTTCTCGTTTGAATATCTTTCTGTAAGGCTTGTGATGCGAGTTTCTATTGTATTTGAGAGTTTTGCAAGTGTGGGAGTGTGTTTCTTTCAAACTGAGTATCTTTACATCGTTTGCGTATCTTTACTATTCCAATTGTGTATATTTACATCGTTTGCGTATCTTTACTATTGCAATTCTGTATCTTTTCATTTCTCGTTTGAATATCTTTCTGTAAGGCTTCTGATGCGAGTTTCTATTGTATTTGAGAGTTTTGCAAGTGTGGGAGTGTGTTTCTTTCAAACTGAGTATCTTTACATCGTTTGCGTATCTTTACTATTCCAATTGTGTATCTTTTTATTTCTCGTTTGAGTATCTTTCTATAAGGCTTTCTGATGCGAGTTTCTATTGAATTTGAGAGTGTTGCAAGTGTGGGAGTGTGTTTCTTTCAAACTGAGTATCTTTACATCGTTTGCGTATCTTTACTATTCCAATTGTGTATCTTTTCATTTCTCGTTTGAGTATCTTTCTGTAAGGCTTTCTGATGCTAGTTTCTATTGAATTTGAGAGTTTTGCAAGTGTGGGAGTGTGTTTCTTTCAAACTAAGTATCTTTACATCGTTTCCGTATCTTTACTATTCCAATTGTGTATCTTTACAACGTTTGCGTATCTTTACTATTCCAATTGTGTATCTTTTCGTTTCTCGTTTAAGTATCTTTCTGTAAGGGTTTCTGATGCTAGTTTCTATTGAATTTGAGAGTTTTGCAAGTGTGGGAGTGTGTTTCTTTCAAACTGAGTATCTTTACATCGTTTGCGTATCTTTACTATTCCAATTGTGTATCTTTCATTTCTCGTTTGAGTATCTTTCTGTAAGGCTTCTGATATGAGTTTCTATTGTATTTGAGAGTTTTTATTGTATTTGAGAGTTTTGCAAGTGTGGGAGTGTGTTTCTTTCAAACTGAGTATCTTTACATCGTTTGCGTATCTTTACTATTCCAATTGTGTATCTTTTTATTTCTCGTTTGAGTATCTTTCTGTAAGGCTTTCTGATGCTAGTTTCTATTGAATTTGAGAGTTTTGCAAGTGTGGGAGTGTGTTTCTTTCAAACTGAGTATGTTTACATCGTTTGCGTATCTTTACTATTCCAATTGTGTATCTTTTCATTTCTCGTTTGAGTATCTTTCTGTAAGGCTTCTGATATGAGTTTCTATTGTATTTGAGAGTTTTGCAAGTGTGGGAGTGTGTTTCTTTCAAACTGAGTATCTTTACATCGTTTGCGTATCTTTACTATTCCAATTGTGTATCTTTTTATTTCTCGTTTGAGTATCTTTCTATAAGGCTTTCTGATGCGAGTTTCTATTGAATTTGAGAGTGTTGCAAGTGTGGGAGTGTGTTTCTTTCAAACTGAGTATCTTTACATCGTTTGCGTATCTTTACTATTCCAATTGTGTATCTTTTCATTTCTCGTTTGAGTATCTTTCTGTAAGGCTTTCTGATGCTAGTTTCTATTGAATTTGAGAGTTTTGCAAGTGTGGGAGTGTGTTTCTTTCAAACTGAGTATGTTTACATCGTTTGCGTATCTTTACTATTCCAATTGTGTATCTTTTCATTTCACGTTTGAGTATCTTTCTGTAAGGCTTCTGATATGAGTTTCTATTGTATTTGAGAGTTTTGCAAGTGTGGGAGTTTGTTTCTTTCAAACTGAGTATCTTTACATCGTTTGCGTATCTTTACTATTCCAATTGTGTATCTTTTCATTTCTCGTTTGAGTATCTTTCTGTAAGGCTTCTGATGCGAGTTTCTATTGTATTTGAGAGTTTTGCAATTGTGGGAGTGTGTTTCTTTCAAACTGAGTATCTTTACATCGTTTGCGTATCTTTACTATTCCAATTGTGTATCTTTTCATTTCTCGTTTCAGTATCTTTCTGTAAGGCTTGTGATGCGAGTTTCTATTGTATTTGAGAGTTTTGCAAGTGTGGGAGTGTGTTTCTTTCAAACTGAGTATCTTTACATCGATTGCGTATCTTTACTATTGCAATTGTGTATCTTTTCATTTCTCGTTTGAATATCTTTCTGTAAGGCTTGTGATGCGAGTTTCTATTGTATTTGAGAGTTTTGCAAGTGTGGGAGTGTGTTTCTTTCAAATTGAGTATCTTTACATCGTTTGCGTATCTTTACTATTCCAATTGTGTATCTTTTCATTTCTCGTTTGAGTATCTTTCTGTAAGGCTTCTGATATGAGTTTCTATTGTATTTGAGAGTTTTGCAAGTGTGGGAGTGTGTTTCTTTCAAACTGAGTATCTTTACATCGTTTGCGTATCTTTACTATTCCAATTGTGTATCTTTTTATTTCTCGTTTGAGTATCTTTCTATAAGGCTTTCTGATGCGAGTTTCTATTGAATTTGAGAGTGTTGCAAGTGTGGGAGTGTGTTTCTTTCAAACTGAGTATCTTTACATCGTTTGCGTATCTTTACTATTCCAATTGTGTATCTTTTCATTTCTCGTTTGAGTATCTTTCTGTAAGGCTTTCTGATGCTAGTTTCTATTGAATTTGAGAGTTTTGCAAGTGTGGGAGTGTGTTTCTTTCAAACTGAGTATGTTTACATCGTTTGCGTATCTTTACTATTCCAATTGTGTATCTTTTCATTTCACGTTTGAGTATCTTTCTGTAAGGCTTCTGATATGAGTTTCTATTGTATTTGAGAGTTTTGCAAGTGTGGGAGTTTGTTTCTTTCAAACTGAGTATCTTTACATCGTTTGCGTATCTTTACTATTCCAATTGTGTATCTTTTCATTTCTCGTTTGAGTATCTTTCTGTAAGGCTTCTGATGCGAGTTTCTATTGTATTTGAGAGTTTTGCAAGTGTGGGAGTGTGTTTCTTTCAAACTGAGTATCTTTACATCGATTGCGTATCTTTACTATTGCAATTGTGTATCTTTTCATTTCTCGTTTGAGTATCTTTCTGTAAGGCTTGTGATGCGAGTTTCTATTGTATTTGAGAGTTTTGCAAGTGTGGGAGTGTGTTTTTTTCAAACTGAGTATCTTTACATCGTTTGCGTATCTTTACTATTCCAATTGTGTATCTTTTCATTTCTCGTTTGAATATCTTTCTGTAAGGCTTGTGATGCGAGTTTCTATTGTATTTGAGAGTTTTGCAAGTGTGGGAGTGTGTTTCTTTCAAACTGAGTATCTTTACATCGTTTGCGTATCTTTACTATTCCAATTGTGTATATTTACATCGTTTGCGTATCTTTACTATTGCAATTCTGTATCTTTTCATTTCTCGTTTGAATATCTTTCTGTAAGGCTTCTGATGCGAGTTTCTATTGTATTTGAGAGTTTTGCAAGTGTGGGAGTGTGTTTCTTTCAAACTGAGTATCTTTACATCGTTTGCGTATCTTTACTATTCCAATTGTGTATCTTTTTATTTCTCGTTTGAGTATCTTTCTATAAGGCTTTCTGATGCGAGTTTCTATTGAATTTGAGAGTGTTGCAAGTGTGGGAGTGTGTTTCTTTCAAACTGAGTATCTTTACATCGTTTGCGTATCTTTACTATTCCAATTGTGTATCTTTTCATTTCTCGTTTGAGTATCTTTCTGTAAGGCTTTCTGATGCTAGTTTCTATTGAATTTGAGAGTTTTGCAAGTGTGGGAGTGTGTTTCTTTCAAACTAAGTATCTTTACATCGTTTCCGTATCTTTACTATTCCAATTGTGTATCTTTACATCGTTTGCGTATCTTTACTATTCCAATTGTGTATCTTTTCATTTCTCGTTTGAGTATCTTTCTGTAAGGCTTTCTGATGCTAGTTTCTATTGAATTTGAGAGTTTTGCAAGTGTGGGAGTGTGTTTCTTTCAAACTGAGTATCTTTACATCGTTTGCGTATCTTTACTATTCCAATTGTGTATCTTTCATTTCTCGTTTGAGTATCTTTCTGTAAGGCTTCTGATATGAGTTTCTATTGTATTTGAGAGTTTTTATTGTATTTGAGAGTTTTGCAAGTGTGGGAGTGTGTTTCTTTCAAACTGAGTATCTTTACATCGTTTGCGTATCTTTACTATTCCAATTGTGTATCTTTTTATTTCTCGTTTGAGTATCTTTCTGTAAGGCTTTCTGATGCTAGTTTCTATTGAATTTGAGAGTTTTGCAAGTGTGGGAGTGTGTTTCTTTCAAACTGAGTATGTTTACATCGTTTGCGTATCTTTACTATTCCAATTGTGTATCTTTTCATTTCTCGTTTGAGTATCTTTCTGTAAGGCTTCTGATATGAGTTTCTATTGTATTTGAGAGTTTTGCAAGTGTGGGAGTGTGTTTCTTTCAAACTGAGTATCTTTACATCGTTTGCGTATCTTTACTATTCCAATTGTGTATCTTTTTATTTCTCGTTTGAGTATCTTTCTATAAGGCTTTCTGATGCGAGTTTCTATTGAATTTGAGAGTGTTGCAAGTGTGGGAGTGTGTTTCTTTCAAACTGAGTATCTTTACATCGTTTGCGTATCTTTACTATTCCAATTGTGTATCTTTTCATTTCTCGTTTGAGTATCTTTCTGTAAGGCTTTCTGATGCTAGTTTCTATTGAATTTGAGAGTTTTGCAAGTGTGGGAGTGTGTTTCTTTCAAACTGAGTATGTTTACATCGTTTGCGTATCTTTACTATTCCAATTGTGTATCTTTTCATTTCACGTTTGAGTATCTTTCTGTAAGGCTTCTGATATGAGTTTCTATTGTATTTGAGAGTTTTGCAAGTGTGGGAGTTTGTTTCTTTCAAACTGAGTATCTTTACATCGTTTGCGTATCTTTACTATTCCAATTGTGTATCTTTTCATTTCTCGTTTGAGTATCTTTCTGTAAGGCTTCTGATGCGAGTTTCTATTGTATTTGAGAGTTTTGCAATTGTGGGAGTGTGTTTCTTTCAAACTGAGTATCTTTACATCGTTTGCGTATCTTTACTATTCCAATTGTGTATCTTTTCATTTCTCGTTTCAGTATCTTTCTGTAAGGCTTGTGATGCGAGTTTCTATTGTATTTGAGAGTTTTGCAAGTGTGGGAGTGTGTTTCTTTCAAACTGAGTATCTTTACATCGATTGCGTATCTTTACTATTGCAATTGTGTATCTTTTCATTTCTCGTTTGAGTATCTTTCTGTAAGGCTTGTGATGCGAGTTTCTATTGTATTTGAGAGTTTTGCAAGTGTGGGAGTGTGTTTTTTTCAAACTGAGTATCTTTACATCGTTTGCGTATCTTTACTATTCCAATTGTGTATCTTTTCATTTCTCGTTTGAGTATCTTTTTGTAAGGCTTCTGATGCGAGTTTCTATTGAATTTGAGAGTTTTGCAAGTGTGGGAGTGTATTTCTTTCAAACTGAGTATCTTTACATTCTTTGCGTATCTTTACTATTCCAATTGTGTATCTTTTCATTTCTCGTTTGAATATCTTTCTGTAAGGCTTGTGATGCGAGTTTCTATTGTATTTGAGAGTTTTGCAAGTGTGGGAGTGTGTTTCTTTCAAATTGAGTATCTTTACATCGTTTGCGTATCTTTACTATTCCAATTGTGTATCTTTTCATTTCTCGTTTGAGTATCTTTCTATAAGGCTTCTGATGCGATTTTCTATTGTATTTGAGAGTTTTGCAAGTGTGGGAGTGTGTTTTTTTCAAACTGAGTATCTTTACATCGTTTGCGTATCTTTACTATTCCAATTGTGTATCTTTTCATTTCTCGTTTGAGTATCTTTTTGTAAGGCTTCTGATGCGAGTTTCTATTGAATTTGAGAGTTTTGCAAGTGTGGGAGTGTGTTTCTTTCAAACTGAGTATCTTTACATCGTTTGCTTATCTTTACTATTCCAATTGTGTATCTTTTCATTTCTCGTTTGAGTATCTTTCTGTCAGGCTTCTGATGCGAGTTTCTATTGTATTTGAGAGTTTTGCAAGTGTGGGAGTGTGCTTCTTTCAAACTGAGTATCTTTACATCGATTGCGTATCTTTACTGTTCCAATTGTGTATCTTTTCATTTCTCGTTTGAGTATCTTTCTGTAAGGCTCTCTGATGCGAGTTTCTATTGAATTTGAGAGTTTTGCAAGTGTGGGAGTGTGTTTCTTTCAAACTGAGTATCTTTACATCGTTTGCGTATTTTTACTATTCCAATTGTGTATCTTTACATCGTTTGCGTATCTGTACTATTCCAATTCTGTATCTTTTCATTTCTCGCTTGAGTATCTTTCTGTAAGGCTTCTGATGCGAGTTTCTATTGTATTTGAGAGTTTTGCAAGTGTGGGAGTGTGTTTCTTTCAAACTGAGTATCTTTACATCGTTTGCGTATCTTTACTATTCCAATTGTGTATCTTTTCATTTCTCGTTTGAGTATCTTTCTGTAAGGCTCTCTGATGCGAGTTTCTATTGAATTTGAGAGTTTTGCAAGTGTGGGAGTGTGTTTCTTTCAAACTGAGTATCTTTACATCGTTTGCGTATCTTTACTATTCCAATTGTGTATCTTTTCATTTCTCGTTTAAGTATCTTTCTATAAGGGTTCTGATGCGATTTTCTATTGTATTTGAGAGTTTTGCAAGTGTGGGAGTGTGTTTTTTTCAAACTGAGTATCTTTACATCGTTTGCGTATCTTTACTATTCCAATTGTGTATCTTTCATTTCTCGTTTGAGTATCTTTCTGTAAGGCTTCTGATATGAGTTTCTATTGTATTTGAGAGTTTTTATTGTATTTGAGAGTTTTGCAAGTGTGGGAGTGTGTTTCTTTCAAACTGAGTATCTTTACATCGTTTGCGTATCTTTACTATTCCAATTGTGTATCTTTTTATTTCTCGTTTGAGTATCTTTCTGTAAGGCTTTCTGATGCTAGTTTCTATTGAATTTGAGAGTTTTGCAAGTGTGGGAGTGTGTTTCTTTCAAACTGAGTATGTTTACATCGTTTGCGTATCTTTACTATTCCAATTGTGTATCTTTTCATTTCTCGTTTGAGTATCTTTCTGTAAGGCTTCTGATATGAGTTTCTATTGTATTTGAGAGTTTTGCAAGTGTGGGAGTGTGTTTCTTTCAAACTGAGTATCTTTACATCGTTTGCGTATCTTTACTATTCCAATTGTGTATCTTTTTATTTCTCGTTTGAGTATCTTTCTATAAGGCTTTCTGATGCGAGTTTCTATTGAATTTGAGAGTGTTGCAAGTGTGGGAGTGTGTTTCTTTCAAACTGAGTATCTTTACATCGTTTGCGTATCTTTACTATTCCAATTGTGTATCTTTTCATTTCTCGTTTGAGTATCTTTCTGTAAGGCTTTCTGATGCTAGTTTCTATTGAATTTGAGAGTTTTGCAAGTGTGGGAGTGTGTTTCTTTCAAACTGAGTATGTTTACATCGTTTGCGTATCTTTACTATTCCAATTGTGTATCTTTTCATTTCACGTTTGAGTATCTTTCTGTAAGGCTTCTGATATGAGTTTCTATTGTATTTGAGAGTTTTGCAAGTGTGGGAGTTTGTTTCTTTCAAACTGAGTATCTTTACATCGTTTGCGTATCTTTACTATTCCAATTGTGTATCTTTTCATTTCTCGTTTGAGTATCTTTCTGTAAGGCTTCTGATGCGAGTTTCTATTGTATTTGAGAGTTTTGCAATTGTGGGAGTGTGTTTCTTTCAAACTGAGTATCTTTACATCGTTTGCGTATCTTTACTATTCCAATTGTGTATCTTTTCATTTCTCGTTTCAGTATCTTTCTGTAAGGCTTGTGATGCGAGTTTCTATTGTATTTGAGAGTTTTGCAAGTGTGGGAGTGTGTTTCTTTCAAACTGAGTATCTTTACATCGATTGCGTATCTTTACTATTGCAATTGTGTATCTTTTCATTTCTCGTTTGAGTATCTTTCTGTAAGGCTTGTGATGCGAGTTTCTATTGTATTTGAGAGTTTTGCAAGTGTGGGAGTGTGTTTTTTTCAAACTGAGTATCTTTACATCGTTTGCGTATCTTTACTATTCCAATTGTGTATCTTTTCATTTCTCGTTTGAGTATCTTTTTGTAAGGCTTCTGATGCGAGTTTCTATTGAATTTGAGAGTTTTGCAAGTGTGGGAGTGTATTTCTTTCAAACTGAGTATCTTTACATTCTTTGCGTATCTTTACTATTCCAATTGTGTATCTTTTCATTTCTCGTTTGAATATCTTTCTGTAAGGCTTGTGATGCGAGTTTCTATTGTATTTGAGAGTTTTGCAAGTGTGGGAGTGTGTTTCTTTCAAATTGAGTATCTTTACATCGTTTGCGTATCTTTACTATTCCAATTGTGTATCTTTTCATTTCTCGTTTGAGTATCTTTCTATAAGGCTTCTGATGCGATTTTCTATTGTATTTGAGAGTTTTGCAAGTGTGGGAGTGTGTTTTTTTCAAACTGAGTATCTTTACATCGTTTGCGTATCTTTACTATTCCAATTGTGTATCTTTTCATTTCTCGTTTGAGTATCTTTTTGTAAGGCTTCTGATGCGAGTTTCTATTGAATTTGAGAGTTTTGCAAGTGTGGGAGTGTGTTTCTTTCAAACTGAGTATCTTTACATCGTTTGCTTATCTTTACTATTCCAATTGTGTATCTTTTCATTTCTCGTTTGAGTATCTTTCTGTCAGGCTTCTGATGCGAGTTTCTATTGTATTTGAGAGTTTTGCAAGTGTGGGAGTGTGCTTCTTTCAAACTGAGTATCTTTACATCGATTGCGTATCTTTACTGTTCCAATTGTGTATCTTTTCATTTCTCGTTTGAGTATCTTTCTGTAAGGCTCTCTGATGCGAGTTTCTATTGAATTTGAGAGTTTTGCAAGTGTGGGAGTGTGTTTCTTTCAAACTGAGTATCTTTACATCGTTTGCGTATTTTTACTATTCCAATTGTGTATCTTTACATCGTTTGCGTATCTGTACTATTCCAATTCTGTATCTTTTCATTTCTCGCTTGAGTATCTTTCTGTAAGGCTTCTGATGCGAGTTTCTATTGTATTTGAGAGTTTTGCAAGTGTGGGAGTGTGTTTCTTTCAAACTGAGTATCTTTACATCGTTTGCGTATCTTTACTATTCCAATTGTGTATCTTTTCATTTCTCGTTTGAGTATCTTTCTGTAAGGCTCTCTGATGCGAGTTTCTATTGAATTTGAGAGTTTTGCAAGTGTGGGAGTGTGTTTCTTTCAAACTGAGTATCTTTACATCGTTTGCGTATCTTTACTATTCCAATTGTGTATCTTTACATCGTTTGCGTATCTTTACTATTCCAATTGTGTATCTTTTCATTTCTCGTTTAAGTATCTTTCTATAAGGGTTCTGATGCGATTTTCTATTGTATTTGAGAGTTTTGCAAGTGTGGGAGTGTGTTTTTTTCAAACTGAGTATCTTTACATTGTTTGCGTATCTTTACTATTCCAATTGTGTATCTTTTCATTTCTCGTTTGAATATCTTTCTGTAAGGCTTGTGATGCGAGTTTCTATTGTATTTGAGAGTTTTGCAAGTGTGGGAGTGTGTTTCTTTCAAACTGAGTATCTTTACATCGATTGCGTATCTTTACTATTCCAATTGTGTATCTTTTCATTTCTCGTTTGAGTATCTTTCTGTAAGGCTTCTAATCCGAGTTTCTATTGAATTTGTGAGTTTTGCAAGTGTGGGAGTGTGTTTCTTTCAAACTGAGTATCTTTACATCGTTTGCGTATCTTTACTATTCCAATTGTGTATCTTTACATCGTTTGTGTATCTTTACTATTCCAATTCAGTATCTTTTCATTTCTCGTTTGAGTATCTTTCTGTAAGGCTTCTGATGCGAGTTTCTATTGTATTTGAGAGTTTTGCAAGTGTGGGAGTGTGTTTCTTTCAAACTGAGTATCTTTACATCGATTGCGTATCTTTACTATTCCAATTGTGTATCTTTTCATTTCTCGTTTGAGTATCTTTCTGTAAGGCTTCTGATGCGAGTTTCTATTGAATTTGAGAGTTTTGCAAGTGTGGGAGTGTGTTTCTTTCAAACTGAGTATCTTTACATCGTTTGCGTATCTTTACTATTCCAATTGTGTATATTTACATCGTTTGCGTATCTTTACTATTGCAATTCTGTATCTTTTCATTTCTCGTTTGAATATCTTTCTGTAAGGCTTCTGATGCGAGTTTCTATTGTATTTGAGAGTTTTGCAAGTGTGGGAGTGTGTTTCTTTCAAACTGAGTATCTTTACATCATTTGCGTATCTTTACTATTCCAATTGTGTATCTTTTCATTTCTCGTTTGAATATGTTTCTGTAAGGCTTGTGATGCGAGTTTCTATTGTATTTGAGAGTTTTGCAAGTGTGGGAGTGTGTTTCTTTCAAACTGAGTATCTTTACATCTTTTGCGTATGTTTACTATTCCAATTGTGTACCTTTACATCGTTTGCGTATCTTTACTATTCCAATTGTGTATCTTTTCATTTCTCGTTTGAGTATCTTTCTGTAAGGCTTCTGATGCGAGTTTCTATTGTATTTGAGAGTTTTGCAAGTGTGGGAGTGTGTTTCTTTCAAACTGACTATCTTTACATCGTTTGCGTATCTTTACTATTCCAATTGTGTATCTTTACATCGTTTGCGTATCTTTACTATTCCAATTTTGTATCTTTTCATTTCTCGTTTGAGTATCTTTCTGTAAGGCTTCTGATGCGAGTTTCTATTGTATTTGAGAGTTTTGCAAGTGTGGGAGTGTGTTTCTTTCAAACTGACTATCTTTACATCGTTTGCGTATCTTTACTATTCCAATTGTGTATCTTTTCATTTCTCGTTTGAGTATCTTTCTGTAAGGCTCTCTGATGCGAGTTTCTATTGAATTTGAGAGTTTTGCAAGTGTGGGAGTGTGTTTCTTTCAAACTGAGTATCTTTACATCGTTTGTGTATCTTTACTATTCCAATTGTGTATCTTTACATCGTTTGCGTATCTTTACTATTCCAATTCTGTATCTTTTCATTTCTCGTTTGAGTATCTTTCTGTAAGGCTTCTGATGCGAGTTTCTATTGTATTTGAGAGTTTTGCAAGTGTGGGAGTGTGTTTCTTTCAAACTAAGTATCTTTACATCGTTTGCGTATCTTTACTATTCCAATTGTGTATCTTTACATCGTTTGCGTATCTGTACTATTCCAATTGTGTATCTTTTCATTTCTCGTTTGAGTATCTTTCTGTAAGGCTTTCTGATGCTAGTTTCTATTGAATTTGAGAGTTTTGCAAGTGTGGGAGTGTGTTTCTTTCAAACTGAGTATCTTTACATCGTTTGCGTATCTTTACTATTCCAATTGTGTATCTTTTCATCGTTTGCGTATCTTTACTATTGCAATTCTGTATCTTTTCATTTCTCGTTTGAATATCTTTCTGTAAGGCTTCTGATGCGAGTTTCTATTGTATTTGAGAGTTTTGCAAGTGTGGGAGTGTGTTTCTTTCAAACTGAGTATCTTTACATCATTTGCGTATCTTTACTATTCCAATTTTGTATCTTTTCATTTCTCGTTTGAGTATCTTTCTGTAAGGCTTCTGATGCGAGTTTCTATTGTATTTGAGAGTTTTGCCAGTGTGGGAGTGTGCTTCTTTCAAACTGAGTATCTTTACATCGATTGCGTATCTTTACTATTCCAATTGTGTATCTTTTCATTTCTCGTTTGAGTATCTTTCTGTAAGGCTTTCTGGTGCGAGTTTCTATTGAATTTGAGAGTTTTGCAAGTGTGGGAGTGTGTTTCTTTCAAACTGACTATCTTTACATCGTTTGCGTATCTTTACTATTCCAATTGTGTATCTTTACATCGTTTACGTATCTTTACTATTCCAATTCTGTATCTTTTCATTTCTCGTTTGAGTATCTTTCTGTAAGGCTTTCTGATGCTAGTTTCTATTGAATTTGAGAGTTTTGCAAGTGTGGGAGTGTGTTTCTTTCAAACTGAGTATCTTTACATCGTTTGCGTATCTTTACTATTCCAATTGTGTATATTTACATCGTTTGCGTATCTTTACTATTGCAATTCTGTATCTTTTCATTTCTCGTTTGAATATCTTTCTGTAAGGCTTCTGATGCGAGTTTTTATTGTATTTGAGAGTTTTGCAAGTGTGGGAGTGTGTTTCTTTCAAACTGAGTATCTTTACATCGTTTGCGTATCTTTACTATTCCAATTGTGTATATTTACATCGTTTGCGTATCTTTACTATTGCAATTCTGTATCTTTTCATTTCTCGTTTGAATATCTTTCTGTAAGGCTTCTGATGCGAGTTTCTTTTGTATTTGAGAGTTTTGCAAGTGTGGGAGTGTGTTTCTTTCAAACTGAGTATCTTTACATCGTTTGCGTATCTTTACTATTCCAATTGTGTATATTTACATCGTTTGCGTATCTTTACTATTGCAATTCTGTATCTTTTCATTTCTCGTTTGAATATCTTTCTGTAAGGCTTCTGATGCGAGTTTCTATTGTATTTGAGAGTTTTGCAAGTGTGGGAGTGTGTTTCTTTCAAACTGAGTATCTTTACATCATTTGCGTATCTTTACTATTCCAATTTTGTATCTTTTCATTTCTCGTTTGAGTATCTTTCTGTAAGGCTTCTGATGCGAGTTTCTATTGTATTTGAGAGTTTTGCCAGTGTGGGAGTGTGCTTCTTTCAAACTGAGTATCTTTACATCGATTGCGTATCTTTACTATTCCAATTGTGTATCTTTTCATTTCTCGTTTGAGTATCTTTCTGTAAGGCTTTCTGGTGCGAGTTTCTATAAATTGGAGAGTTTTGCAAGTGTGGGAGTGTGTTTCTTTCAAACTGACTATCTTTACATCGTTTGCGTATCTTTACTATTCCAATTGTGTATCTTTACATCGTTTGCGTATCTTTACTATTCCAATTGTGTATCTTTTCATTTCTCGTTTGAGTATCTTTCTGTAAGGCTTCTGATGCGTGTTTCTATTGTATTTGAGAGTTTTGCAAGTGTGGGAGTGTGTTTCTTTCAAACTGAGTATCTTTACATCATTTGCGTATCTTTACTATTCCAATTTTGTATCTTTTCATTTCTCGTTTGAGTATCTTTCTGTAAGGCTTCTGATGCGAGTTTCTATTGTATTTGAGAGTTTTGCCAGTGTGGGAGTGTGCTTCTTTCAAACTGAGTATCTTTACATCGATTGCGTATCTTTACTATTCCAATTGTGTATCTTTTCATTTCTCGTTTGAGTATCTTTCTGTAAGGCTTTCTGGTGCGAGTTTCTATTGAATTTGAGAGTTTTGCAAGTGTGGGAGTGTGTTTCTTTCAAACTGACTATCTTTACATCGTTTGCGTATCTTTACTATTCCAATTGTGTATCTTTACATCGTTTACGTATCTTTACTATTCCAATTCTGTATCTTTTCATTTCTCGTTTGAGTATCTTTCTGTAAGGCTTTCTGATGCTAGTTTCTATTGAATTTGAGAGTTTTGCAAGTGTGGGAGTGTGTTTCTTTCAAACTGAGTATCTTTACATCGTTTGCGTATCTTTACTATTCCAATTGTGTATATTTACATCGTTTGCGTATCTTTACTATTGCAATTCTGTATCTTTTCATTTCTCGTTTGAATATCTTTCTGTAAGGCTTCTGATGCGAGTTTCTATTGTATTTGAGAGTTTTGCAAGTGTGGGAGTGTGTTTCTTTCAAACTGAGTATCTTTACATCATTTGCGTATCTTTACTATTCCAATTGTGTATCTTTTCATTTCTCGTTTGAATATCTTTCTGTAAGGCTTGTGATGCGAGTTTCTATTGTATTTGAGAGTTTTGCAAGTGTGGGAGTGTGTTTCTTTCAAACTGAGTATCTTTACATCGTTTGCGTATCTTTACTATTCCAATTGTGTATATTTACATCGTTTGCGTATCTTTACTATTGCAATTCTGTATCTTTTCATTTCTCGTTTGAATATCTTTCTGTAAGGCTTCTGATGCGAGTTTCTTTTGTATTTGAGAGTTTTGCAAGTGTGGGAGTGTGTTTCTTTCAAACTGAGTATCTTTACATCGTTTGCGTATCTTTACTATTCCAATTGTGTATATTTACATCGTTTGCGTATCTTTACTATTGCAATTCTGTATCTTTTCATTTCTCGTTTGAATATCTTTCTGTAAGGCTTCTGATGCGAGTTTCTATTGTATTTGAGAGTTTTGCAAGTGTGGGAGTGTGTTTCTTTCAAACTGAGTATCTTTACATCATTTGCGTATCTTTACTATTCCAATTTTGTATCTTTTCATTTCTCGTTTGAGTATCTTTCTGTAAGGCTTCTGATGCGAGTTTCTATTGTATTTGAGAGTTTTGCCAGTGTGGGAGTGTGCTTCTTTCAAACTGAGTATCTTTACATCGATTGCGTATCTTTACTATTCCAATTGTGTATCTTTTCATTTCTCGTTTGAGTATCTTTCTGTAAGGCTTTCTGGTGCGAGTTTCTATAAATTGGAGAGTTTTGCAAGTGTGGGAGTGTGTTTCTTTCAAACTGACTATCTTTACATCGTTTGCGTATCTTTACTATTCCAATTGTGTATCTTTACATCGTTTGCGTATCTTTACTATTCCAATTGTGTATCTTTTCATTTCTCGTTTGAGTATCTTTCTGTAAGGCTTCTGATGCGTGTTTCTATTGTATTTGAGAGTTTTGCAAGTGTGGGAGTGTGTTTCTTTGATAGGAGCACAAAGTGTGACGTTCTTAATGTGATTATGCCCTATTCTTACTCTTTGTTACCTCTTATTTAGTATGTTTTAGTTTCTTTTGTAAGAATAAGTGTCTAGGTAGAGCTTATATCAATTATGAGTGAATTGATGATGAAATCGTGCTAAGTGTTAATAATCCTTGTTGAGATATGATTCCTTGTTCGAGTAGGATTCATCCTTTCGTATTTCTTTGTTTCTAACATACTTATTCTTATTAGGAAATACAAATCCATGTTGGAGAAGGAAAGCAATCCTAGTTCCACAAGGAAAGAGAAGAAAATACACTTAAAAGCCCAATCCATTCAAGAATCAAAATGCTGTCAATATTCATAGTCCAACTTCGACGGGCTCCCCTGGATAGCTCCGATCGAGTTAGAAGACCTACTTTATATGGAAATAAAGGTATTTGAGTCTAGTTTATGTAGGATTTGGAATCAAATCAATATCTTATTCCTACAGAGAGATATGACTGAATCATTGATCGGAGGTCCAATGAACTCGGCGGAATTATCTCAGCCATTGATTTGCTTTTGATCCAAGGGCTATGAGGGAAACTTGGGACTTTGTTCCTCCTGCAAATAGAGCACAAATATGTATCAGAATGTCCATAAATCCCAGCACCAAAGAATGTCAAAGAAGGCATGCAGCAAATTAAATGAGAAGAGGCAAGAAAGTCAAAGAAGGCATGCAGCAAATTTAATGAGGAGAGGTAAGAAAAATCAAACATGGCTGCAACAATTAAGACTTTTGCTGCCTCCCTAATTCAAAGGAAGAAATTTGTGCAAAAGAAATCAGCAATAAAGGAGGAAGAAGATATGTAATTAATGCAAAAGATATGCAATCCTTATAGAAATCAGAATTCTGGCAGTGCAGATCATCCATCTTTGACGGGCTCCCCTGGACAGCTCAAAATGATTGAGACAATGTACCTTATATGGATGAAAAGCCACGGAAGTCTAGTTGAAATTGCCAGTTGGAATCATCTCAATATCTATTTTCTAGAGAAAGTTATGGCCACAACAAGGGACAAAGGTCAAATCTGCCGAATCTAGGAAACCTCAACCAATTTGGTTTCAACTTTGTGGACTTTGTGGCCATCCTCCCTTGGGTTTCTTCCTCTATATATAGCACCTCAATTCCACAGAAACATATGATCAACCTTGCTCACAAGACTTGCCAAAGCTCTGCCCAAACACTTTCATTCACCAAGCATCATAGAATCCGAATTCACCACCCTTCATCATATTTTCTGTCCAAAGCTTGGGAGCCTAGGATACCATACTCTTGAAGATCTCGTGCTACCTCTGTAAGGAACCTTGGGAGGAGAATTATAAAGTGTAACTCTTTGATCTTCATGTTAAGTTTTCGGGTTTTTATGTGCTTGTTCTTGGATGATTTATGTTTAGGTTTTGTTAAAGATATTTTTATTCTTGTCTATGAGATATTTGTAACTTTTGAATGACATGATGAATTAAGGTTTTCGATTTTAATTCAATGATTTTAGGTTTTATGCCATGAGTTTATGTTTATTTATTTAAATGATTTTCGGTGTGTTCTTACTTACGTGTGTGATTGATACCCGGAAGTTGACGTCGCATGTGTAATAATCCAAAGTTATAAACGATTTTGATACTTGGGAGTTGATTAATTGTTTGTTCTTTGTCACCTTCACCGATTATTGCCTAGGTTCGGTTAGACTTGTGCATTTGAATATGTTTATCTTTTCTATGTGATTTTTGGAATTGCATGATTGTTGGTTAAGTAGGTGACATGCTTAATGAATTCAATATGCGTGGCTTTGAAGTTGCATGGTAGGATAAGTATGTTAGATTTCGAATGAGGTTGGGACTGAGTTCGAATGTGTTAAAGTGTCATTGAGTTAGGAACCTTGGGAGGAACTTAACTGCATAACCGATTCTAGGATGTATAATGAACCTTACGGCATGAACTTAATTGAGATTAGATTTCGTTACCTTTGTTCTTATGTTATTTGTTTGGTAATTGCTTATGTGTTGGTTGGTTGATCACATGTATATATTAGTTTAGGTTTATTTTCTGTTGGAACCGAAATATATCTCAAATCTTTTAAACTCTTATGAATTCGTTGTTAAATGTTTGTGATTCTTTACCCTGGTTGGATCCCCGGTTTGTGAACGATACCCTCTTGCTTTATACTACTAACGATGCTTACAAGGTTAATATTGATCTCGAGTAATCGAACCGATCAGTGTGTTTCTTTCAAACTAAGTATCTTTACATCGTTTGCGTATCTTTACTATTCCAATTGTGTATCTTTACATCGTTTGCGTATCTGTACTATTCCAATTGTGTATCTTTTCATTTCTCGTTTGAGTATCTTTCTGTAAGGCTTTCTGATGCTAGTTTCTATTGAATTTGAGAGTTTTGCAAGTGTGGGAGTGTGTTTCTTTCAAACTGAGTATCTTTACATCGTTTGCGTATCTTTACTATTCCAATTGTGTATATTTACATCGTTTGCGTATCTTTACTATTGCAATTGAGTATCTTTACATCGTTTGCGTATCTTTACTATTCCAATTGTGTATCTTTTCATTTCTCGTTTGAGTATCTTTCTGTAAGGCTTCTGATGCGAGTTTCTATTGTATTTGAGAGTTTTGCAAGTGTGGGAGTGTGTTTCTTTCAAACTGAGTATCTTTACATCGTTTGCGTATCTTTACTATTCCAATTGTGTATCTTTTCATTTCTCGTTTCAGTATCTTTCTGTAAGGCTTGTGATGCGAGTTTCTATTGTATTTGAGAGTTTTGCAAGTGTGGGAGTGTGTTTCTTTCAAACTGAGTATCTTTACATCGATTGCGTATCTTTACTATTGCAATTGTGTATCTTTTCATTTCTCGTTTGAGTATCTTTCTGTAAGGCTTGTGATGCGAGTTTCTATTGTATTTGAGAGTTTTGCAAGTGTGGGAGTGTGTTTCTTTCAAACTGAGTATCTTTACATCTTTTGCGTATATTTACTATTCCAATTGTGTATCTTTACTATTCCAATTGTGTATCTTTTCATTTCTCGTGTAAGTATCTTTCTGTAAGGCTTCTGATGCGAGTTTCTATTGTATTTGAGAGTTTTGCAAGTGTGGGAGTGTGTTTCTTTCAAACTGAGTATCTTTACATCTTTTGCGTATGTTTACTATTCCAATTGTGTATCTTTACATCGTTTGAGTATCTTTACTATTCCAATTGTGTATCTTTTCATTTCTCGTTTGAGTATCTTTCTGTAAGGCTTCTGATGCGAGTTTCTATTGTATTTGAGAGTTTTGCAAGTGTGGGAGTGTGTTTCTTTCAAACTGAGTATCTTTACTATTCCAATTGTGTATCTTTACATCGTTTGCGTATCTTTACTATTCCAATTGTGTATCTTTTCATTTCTCGTTTGAGTATCTTTCTGTAAGGCTTTCTGATGCTAGTTTCTATTGAATTTGAGAGTTTTACAAGTGTGGGAGTGTGTTTCTTTCAAACTGAGTATCTTTACATCGTTTGCGTATCTTTACTATTCCAATTGTGTATCTTTTCATTTCTCGTTTGAGTATCTTTCTGTAAGGCTTCTGATATGAGTTTCTATTGTATTTGAGAGTTTTGCAAGTGTGGGAGTGTGTTTCTTTCAAACTGAGTATCTTTACATCGTTTGCGTATCTTTACTATTCCAATTGTGTATCTTTTCATTTCTCGTTTGAGTATCTTTCTATAAGGCTTTCTGATGCGAGTTTCTATTGAATTTGAGAGTGTTGCAAGTGTGGGAGTGTGTTTCTTTCAAACTGAGTATCTTTACATCTTTTGCGTATGTTTACTATTCCAATTGTGTATCTTTACATCGTTTGCGTATCTTTACTATTCCAATTGTGTATCTTTTCATTTCTCGTTTGAGTATCTTTCTGTAAGGCTTCTGATGCGAGTTTCTATTGTATTTGAGTGTTTTGCAAGTGTGGGAGTGTGTTTCTTTCAAACTGAGTATCTTTACTATTCCAATTGTGTATCTTTACATCGTTTGCGTATCTTTACTATTCCAATTGTGTATCTTTTCATTTCTCGTTTGAGTATCTTTCTGTAAGGCTTTCTGATGCTAGTTTCTATTGAATTTGAGAGTTTTACAAGTGTGGGAGTGTGTTTCTTTCAAACTGAGTATCTTTACATCGTTTGCGTATCTTTACTATTCCAATTGTGTATCTTTTCATTTCTCGTTTGAGTATCTTTCTGTAAGGCTTCTGATATGAGTTTCTATTGTATTTGAGAGTTTTGCAAGTGTGGGAGTGTGTTTCTTTCAAATTGAGTATCTTTACATAGTTTGCGTATCTTTACTATTCCAATTGTGTATCTTTTCATTTCTCGTTTGAGTATCTTTCTGTAAGGCTTCTGATGCGAGTTTCTATTATATTTGAGAGTTTTGCAAGTGTGGGAGTGTGTTTCTTTCAAACTGAGTATCTTTACATCGTTTCCGTATCTTTACTATTCCAATTGTGTATCTTTACATCGTTTGCGTATCTTTACTATTCCAATTGTGTATCTTTTCATTTCTCGTTTGAGTATCTTTCTGTAAGGCTTTCTGATGCGAGTTTCTATTGTATTTGAGAGTTTTGCAAGTGTGGGAGTGTGTTTCTTTCAAACTGAGTATCTTTACATCTTTTGCGTATGTTTACTATTCCAATTGTGTATCTTTACATCGTTTGCGTATCTTTACTATTCCAATTATGTATCTTTTCATTTCTCGTTTGAGTATCTTTCTATAAGGCTTTCTGATGCGAGTTTCTATTGTATTTGAGAGATTTGCAAGTGTGGGAGTGTGTTTCTTTCAAACTGAGTATCTTTACATCGTTTGCGTATCTTTACTATTCCAATTGTGTATCTTTTCATTTCTCGTTTGAGTATCTTTCTGTAAGGCTTCTGATGCGAGTTTCTATTGTATTTGAGAGTTTTGCAATTGTGGGAGTGTGTTTCTTTCAAACTGACTATCTTTACATCGTTTGCGTATCTTTACTATTCCAATTGTGTATCTTTACATCGTTTGCGTATCTTTACTATTCCAATTATGTATCTTTTCATTTCTCGTTTGAGTATCTTTCTGTAAGGCTTCTGATGCGAGTTTCTATTGTATTTTAGAGTTTTGCAAGTGTGGGAGTGTGTTTCTTTCAAACTGAGTATCTTTACATCGTTTGCGTATCTTTACTATTCCAATTGTGTATCTTTTCATTTCTCGTTTGAGTATCTTTCTGTAAGGCTTCTGATATGAGTTTCTATTGTATTTGAGAGTTTTGCAAGTGTGGGAGTGTGTTTCTTTCAAACTGAGTATCTTTACATCTTTTGCGTATGTTTACTATAACAATTGTGTATCTTTACATCGTTTGCGTATCTTTACTATTCCAATTATGTATCTTTTCATTTCTCGTTTGAGTATCTTTCTATAAGGCTTTCTGATGCGAGTTTCTATTGAATTTGAGAGTGTTGCAAGTGTGGGAGTGTGTTTCTTTCAAACTGAGTATCTTTACATCGTTTGCGTATCTTTACTATTCCAATTGTGTATCTTTTCATTTCTCGTTTGAGTATCTTTCTGTAAGGCTTTCTGATGCTAGTTTCTATTGTATTTGAGAGTTTTGCAAGTGTGGGAGTGTGTTTCTTTCAAACTGAGTATCTTTACATCGTTTGCGTATCTTTACTATTCCAATTGTGTATCTTTTTATTTCTCGTTTGAGTATCTTTCTATAAGGCTTTCTGATGCGAGTTTCTATTGAATTTGAGAGTGTTGCAAGTGTGGGAGTGTGTTTCTTTCAAACTGAGTATCTTGACATCGTTTGCGTATCTTTACTATTCCAATTGTGTATCTTTTCATTTCTCGTTTGAGTATCTTTCTGTAAGGCTTTCTGATGCTAGTTTCTATTGAATTTGAGAGTTTTGCAAGTGTGGGAGTGTGTTTCTTTCAAACTAAGTATCTTTACATCGTTTCCGTATCTTTACTATTCCAATTGTGTATCTTTACATCGTTTGCGTATCTTTACTATTCCAATTGTGTATCTTTTCATTTCTCGTTTGAGTATCTTTCTGTAAGGCTTTCCGATGCTAGTTTCTATTGAATTTGAGAGTTTTGCAAGTGTGGGAGTGTGTTTCTTTCAAACTGAGTATCTTTACATCGTTTGCGTATCTTTACTATTCCAATTGTGTATCTTTCATTTCTCGTTTGAGTATCTTTCTGTAAGGCTTCTGATATGAGTTTCTATTGTATTTGAGAGTTTTTATTGTATTTGAGAGTTTTGCAAGTGTGGGAGTGTGTTTCTTTCAAACTGAGTATCTTTACATCGATTGCGTATCTTTACTATTGCAATTGTGTATCTTTTCATTTCTCGTTTGAGTATCTTTCTGTAAGGCTTGTGATGCGAGTTTCTATTGTATTTGAGAGTTTTGCAAGTGTGGGAGTGTGTTTCTTTCAAACTGAGTATCTTTACATCTTTTGCGTATATTTACTATTCCAATTGTGTATCTTTTCATTTCTCGTTTAAGTATCTTTCTGTAAGGCTTCTGATGCGAGTTTCTATTGTATTTGAGAGTTTTGCAAGTGTGGGAGTGTGTTTCTTTCAAACTGAGTATCTTTACATCTTTTGCGTATATTTACTATTCCAATTGTGTATCTTTTCATTTCTCGTTTAAGTATCTTTCTGTAAGGCTTCTGATGCGAGTTTCTATTGTATTTGAGAGTTTTGCAAGTGTGGGAGTGTGTTTCTTTCAAACTGAGTATCTTTACATCTTTTGCGTATGTTTACTATTCCAATTGTGTATCTTTACATCGTTTGCGTATCTTTACTATTCCAATTGTGTATCTTTTCATTTCTCGTTTGAGTATCTTTCTGTAAGGCTTCTGATGCGAGTTTCTATTGTATTTGAGAGTTTTGCAAGTGTGGGAGTGTGTTTCTTTCAAACTGAGTATCTTTACTATTCCAATTGTGTATCTTTACATCGTTTGCGTATCTTTACTATTCCAATTGTGTATCTTTTCATTTCTCGTTTGAGTATCTTTCTGTAAGGCTTTCTGATGCTAGTTTCTATTGAATTTGAGAGTTTTACAAGTGTGGGAGTGTGTTTCTTTCAAACTGAGTATCTTTACATCGTTTGCGTATCTTTACTATTCCAATTGTGTATCTTTTCATTTCTCGTTTGAGTATCTTTCTGTAAGGCTTCTGATATGAGTTTCTATTGTATTTGAGAGTTTTGCAAGTGTGGGAGTGTGTTTCTTTCAAATTGAGTATCTTTACATCGTTTGCGTATCTTTACTATTCCAATTGTGTATCTTTTCATTTCTCGTTTGAGTATCTTTCTGTAAGGCTTCTGATGCGAGTTTCTATTATATTTGAGAGTTTTGCAAGTGTGGGAGTGTGTTTCTTTCAAACTGAGTATCTTTACATCGTTTCCGTATCTTTACTATTCCAATTGTGTATCTTTACATCGTTTGCGTATCTTTACTATTCCAATTGTGTATCTTTTCATTTCTCGTTTGAGTATCTTTCTGTAAGGCTTTCTGATGCGAGTTTCTATTGTATTTGAGAGTTTTGCAAGTGTGGGAGTGTGTTTCTTTCAAACTGACTATCTTTACATCGTTTGCGTATCTTTACTATTCCAATTGTGTATCTTTACATCGTTTGCGTATCTTTACTATTCCAATTAT
The DNA here is from genome assembly GCF_933775445.1 of Argentina anserina. Lineage (NCBI taxonomy): Eukaryota > Viridiplantae > Streptophyta > Magnoliopsida > Rosales > Rosaceae > Argentina > Argentina anserina. The sequence goes on along the minus strand of NW_026089522.1, from coordinate 154,805 downwards.
GTATCTTTTCATTTCTCGTTTGAGTATCTTTCTGTAAGGCTTCTGATGCGAGTTTCTATTGTATTTTAGAGTTTTGCAAGTGTGGGAGTGTGTTTCTTTCAAACTGAGTATCTTTACATCATTTGCGTATCTTTACATCATTTGCGTATCTTTACTATTCCAATTGTGTATCTTTTCATTTCTCGTTTGAGTATCTTTCTGTAAGGCTTTCTGATGCGAGTTTCTATTGAATTTGAGAGTTTTGCAAGTGTGGGAGTGTGTTTCTTTCAAACTGAGTATCTTTACATCGTTTGCGTATCTTTACTATTCCAATTGTGTATCTTTTCATTTCTCGTTTGAGTATCTTTCTGTAAGGCTTCTGATGCGAGTTTCTATTGTATTTGAGAGTTTTGCAAGTGTGGGAGTGTGTTTCTTTCAAACTGACTATCTTTACATCGTTTGCGTATCTTTACTATTCCAATTGTGTATCTTTACATCGTTTGCGTATCTTTACTATTCCAATTATGTATCTTTTCATTTCTCGTTTGAGTATCTTTCTGTAAGGCTTCTGATGCGATTTTCTATTGTATTTGAGAGTTTTGCAAGTGTGGGAGTGTGTTTCTTTCAAACTGAGTATCTTTACATCGTTTGCGTATCTTTACTATTCCAATTGTGTATCTTTACAGCGTTTGCGTATCTTTACTATTCCAATTGTGTATCTTTTCATTTCTCGTTTGAGTATCTTTCTGTAAGGCTTCTGATGCGAGTTTCTATTGTATTTGAGAGTTTTGCAAGTGTGGGAGTGTGTTTCTTTCAAACTGAGTATCTTTACATCATTTGCGTATCTTTACTATTCCAATTGTGTATCTTTTCATTTCTCGTTTGAGTATCTTTCTGTAAGGCTTTCTGATGCGAGTTTCTATTGAATTTGAGAGTTTTGCAAGTGTGGGAGTGTGTTTCTTTCAAACTGAGTATCTTTACATCTTTTGCGTATCTTTACTATTCCAATTGTGTATCTTTTCATTTCTCGTTTGAGTATCTTTCTGTAAGGCTTCTGATGCGAGTTTCTATTGTATTTGAGAGTTTTGCAAGTTTGGGAGTGTGCTTCTTTCAAACTGAGTATCTTTACATCGATTGCGTATCTTTACTATTCCAATTGTGTATCTTTTCATTTCTCGTTTGAGTATCTTTCTGTAAGGCTTTCTGATGCTAGTTTCTATTGAATTTGAGAGTTTTGCAAGTGTGGGAGTGTGTTTCTTTCAAACTGAGTATCTTTACATCGTTTGCGTATCTTTACTATTCCAATTGTGTATCTTTTTATTTCTCGTTTGAGTATCTTTCTATAAGGCTTTCTGATGCGAGTTTCTATTGAATTTGAGAGTGTTGCAAGTGTGGGAGTGTGTTTCTTTCAAACTGAGTATCTTGACATCGTTTGCGTATCTTTACTATTCCAATTGTGTATCTTTTCATTTCTCGTTTGAGTATCTTTCTGTAAGGCTTTCTGATGCTAGTTTCTATTGAATTTGAGAGTTTTGCAAGTGTGGGAGTGTGTTTCTTTCAAACTAAGTATCTTTACATCGTTTCCGTATCTTTACTATTCCAATTGTGTATCTTTACATCGTTTGCGTATCTTTACTATTCCAATTGTGTATCTTTTCATTTCTCGTTTGAGTATCTTTCTGTAAGGCTTTCCGATGCTAGTTTCTATTGAATTTGAGAGTTTTGCAAGTGTGGGAGTGTGTTTCTTTCAAACTGAGTATCTTTACATCGTTTGCGTATCTTTACTATTCCAATTGTGTATCTTTCATTTCTCGTTTGAGTATCTTTCTGTAAGGCTTCTGATATGAGTTTCTATTGTATTTGAGAGTTTTTATTGTATTTGAGAGTTTTGCAAGTGTGGGAGTGTGTTTCTTTCAAACTGAGTATCTTTACATCGATTGCGTATCTTTACTATTGCAATTGTGTATCTTTTCATTTCTCGTTTGAGTATCTTTCTGTAAGGCTTGTGATGCGAGTTTCTATTGTATTTGAGAGTTTTGCAAGTGTGGGAGTGTGTTTCTTTCAAACTGAGTATCTTTACATCTTTTGCGTATATTTACTATTCCAATTGTGTATCTTTTCATTTCTCGTTTAAGTATCTTTCTGTAAGGCTTCTGATGCGAGTTTCTATTGTATTTGAGAGTTTTGCAAGTGTGGGAGTGTGTTTCTTTCAAACTGAGTATCTTTACATCTTTTGCGTATATTTACTATTCCAATTGTGTATCTTTTCATTTCTCGTTTAAGTATCTTTCTGTAAGGCTTCTGATGCGAGTTTCTATTGTATTTGAGAGTTTTGCAAGTGTGGGAGTGTGTTTCTTTCAAACTGAGTATCTTTACATCTTTTGCGTATGTTTACTATTCCAATTGTGTATCTTTACATCGTTTGCGTATCTTTACTATTCCAATTGTGTATCTTTTCATTTCTCGTTTGAGTATCTTTCTGTAAGGCTTCTGATGCGAGTTTCTATTGTATTTGAGAGTTTTGCAAGTGTGGGAGTGTGTTTCTTTCAAACTGAGTATCTTTACTATTCCAATTGTGTATCTTTACATCGTTTGCGTATCTTTACTATTCCAATTGTGTATCTTTTCATTTCTCGTTTGAGTATCTTTCTGTAAGGCTTTCTGATGCTAGTTTCTATTGAATTTGAGAGTTTTACAAGCGTGGGAGTGTGTTTCTTTCAAACTGAGTATCTTTACATCGTTTGCGTATCTTTACTATTCCAATTGTGTATCTTTTCATTTCTCGTTTGAGTATCTTTCTGTAAGGCTTCTGATATGAGTTTCTATTGTATTTGAGAGTTTTGCAAGTGTGGGAGTGTGTTTCTTTCAAATTGAGTATCTTTACATCGTTTGCGTATCTTTACTATTCCAATTGTGTATCTTTTCATTTCTCGTTTGAGTATCTTTCTGTAAGGCTTCTGATGCGAGTTTCTATTATATTTGAGAGTTTTGCAAGTGTGGGAGTGTGTTTCTTTCAAACTGAGTATCTTTACATCGTTTCCGTATCTTTACTATTCCAATTGTGTATCTTTACATCGTTTGCGTATCTTTACTATTCCAATTGTGTATCTTTTCATTTCTCGTTTGAGTATCTTTCTGTAAGGCTTTCTGATGCGAGTTTCTATTGTATTTGAGAGTTTTGCAAGTGTGGGAGTGTGTTTCTTTCAAACTGACTATCTTTACATCGTTTGCGTATCTTTACTATTCCAATTGTGTATCTTTACATCGTTTGCGTATCTTTACTATTCCAATTATGTATCTTTTCATTTCTCGTTTGAGTATCTTTCTGTAAGGCTTCTGATGCGAGTTTCTATTGTATTTTAGAGTTTTGCAAGTGTGGGAGTGTGTTTCTTTCAAACTGAGTATCTTTACATCATTTGCGTATCTTTACATCATTTGCGTATCTTTACTATTCCAATTGTGTATCTTTTCATTTCTCGTTTGAGTATCTTTCTGTAAGGCTTTCTGATGCGAGTTTCTATTGAATTTGAGAGTTTTGCAAGTGTGGGAGTGTGTTTCTTTCAAACTGAGTATCTTTACATCGTTTGCGTATCTTTACTATTCCAATTGTGTATCTTTTCATTTCTCGTTTGAGTATCTTTCTGTAAGGCTTCTGATGCGAGTTTCTATTGTATTTGAGAGTTTTGCAAGTGTGGGAGTGTGTTTCTTTCAAACTGACTATCTTTACATCGTTTGCGTATCTTTACTATTCCAATTGTGTATCTTTACATCGTTTGCGTATCTTTACTATTCCAATTATGTATCTTTTCATTTCTCGTTTGAGTATCTTTCTGTAAGGCTTCTGATGCGATTTTCTATTGTATTTGAGAGTTTTGCAAGTGTGGGAGTGTGTTTCTTTCAAACTGAGTATCTTTACATCGTTTGCGTATCTTTACTATTCCAATTGTGTATCTTTACAGCGTTTGCGTATCTTTACTATTCCAATTGTGTATCTTTTCATTTCTCGTTTGAGTATCTTTCTGTAAGGCTTCTGATGCGAGTTTCTATTGTATTTGAGAGTTTTGCAAGTGTGGGAGTGTGTTTCTTTCAAACTGAGTATCTTTACATCATTTGCGTATCTTTACTATTCCAATTGTGTATCTTTTCATTTCTCGTTTGAGTATCTTTCTGTAAGGCTTTCTGATGCGAGTTTCTATTGAATTTGAGAGTTTTGCAAGTGTGGGAGTGTGTTTCTTTCAAACTGAGTATCTTTACATCTTTTGCGTATCTTTACTATTCCAATTGTGTATCTTTTCATTTCTCGTTTGAGTATCTTTCTGTAAGGCTTCTGATGCGAGTTTCTATTGTATTTGAGAGTTTTGCAAGTTTGGGAGTGTGCTTCTTTCAAACTGAGTATCTTTACATCGATTGCGTATCTTTACTATTCCAATTGTGTATCTTTTCATTTCTCGTTTGAGTATCTTTCTGTAAGGCTTTCTGATGCTAGTTTCTATTGAATTTGAGAGTTTTGCAAGTGTGGGAGTGTGTTTCTTTCAAACTGAGTATCTTTACATCGTTTGCGTATCTTTACTATTCCAATTGTGTATCTTTACATCGTTTGCGTATCTTTACTATTCCAATTATGTATCTTTTCATTTCTCGTTTGAGTATCTTTCTATAAGGCTTCTGATGCGATTTTCTATTGTATTTGAGAGTTTTGCAAGTGTGGGAGTGTGTTTCTTTCAAACTGACTATCTTTACATCGTTTGCGTATCTTTACTATTCCAATTGTGTATCTTTACATCGTTTGCGTATCTTTACTATTCCAATTATGTATCTTTTCATTTCTCGTTTGAGTATCTTTCTGTAAGGCTTCTGATGCGAGTTTCTATTGTATTTGAGAGTTTTGCAAGTGTGGGAGTGTGTTTCTTTCAAACTGAGTATCTTTACATCATTTGCGTATCTTTACTATTCCAATTGTGTATCGTTTCATTTCTCGTTTGAGTATCTTTCTGTAAGGCTATCTGATGCGAGTTTCTATTGAATTTGAGAGTTTTGCAAGTGTGGGAGTGTGTTTCTTTCAAATTGAGTATCTTTACATCGTTTGCGTATCTTTACTATTCCAATTGTGTATCTTTTCATTTCTCGTTTGAGTATCTTTCTGTAAGGCTTCTGATGCGAGTTTCTATTGTATTTGAGAGTTTTGCAAGTGTGGGAGTGTGCTTCTTTCAAACTGAGTATCTTTACATCGATTGCGTATCTTTACTATTCCAATTATGTATCTTTTCATTTCTCCTTTGAGTATCTTTCTGTAAGGCTCTCTGATGCGAGTTTCTATTGAATTTGAGAGTTTTGCAAGTGTGGGAGTGTGTTTCTTTCAAACTGAGTATCTTTATATCGTTTGCGTATCTTTACTATTCCAATTATGTATCTTTACATCGTTTGCGTATCTTTACTATTCCAATTCTGTATCTTTTCATTTCTCGTTTGAGTATCTTTCTGTAAGGCTTCTGATGCGAGTTTCTATTGTATTTGAGAGTTTTGCAAGTGTGGGAGTGTGTTTCTTTCAAACTGAGTATCTTTACATCGTTTGCGTATCTTTACTATTCCAATTATGTATCTTTACATCGATTGCGTATCTTTACTATTCCAATTGTGTATCTTTTCATTTCTCGTTTGAGTATCTTTCTGTAAGGCTTTCTGATGCTAGTTTCTATTGAATTTGAGAGTTTTGCAAGTGTGGGAGTGTGTTTCTTTCAAACTGACTATCTTTACATCGTTTGCGTATCTTTACTATTCCAATTGTGTATCTTTACATCGTTTGCGTATCTTTACTATTCCAATTGTGTATCTTTACATCGTTTACGTATCTTTACTATTCCAATTGTGTATCTTTTTATTTCTCGTTTGAGTATCTTTCTGTAAGGCTTTCTGATGCTAGTTTCTATTGAATTTGAGAGTTTTGCAAGTGTGGGAGTGTGTTTCTTTCAAACTGAGTATCTTTACATCGTTTGCGTATATTTACTATTCCAATTGTGTATCTTTTCATTTCTCGTTTGAGTATCTTTCTGTAAGGCTTCTGATATGAGTTTCTATTGTATTTGAGAGTTTTGCAAGTGTGGGAGTGTGTTTCTTTCAAACTGAGTATCTTTACATCGTTTGCGTATCTTTACTACTCCAATTTTGTCTCTTTACATCGTTTCCGTATCTTTACTATTCCAATTGTGTATCTTTTCATTTCTCGTTTTAGTATCTTTCTGTAAGGCTTTCTGAAGTTAGTTTCTATTGAATTTGAGAGTTTTGCAAGTGTGGGAGTGTGTTTCTTTCAATTCTCGTTTGAGTATCTTTCTGTACGGCTTTCTGAGGCGAGTTTCTATTGAATTTTTGTGTGTTTCCAGTGTGGGCGTGTTTTTCTTTCAAACTGAGTATCTTTCTATCGTTTGAGTATGTTTACTATTGCACTTTGAGTATCTTTCTATCGTTTGAGTATGTTTACTATTGCAATTTGAGTATCTTTTCAATCCTCTTTTGAGTATCTTTCTGAATGGCTTTCGGTCCGAGTTTTTCTTGAATTTGAGAGTGTTTCCAGTGTGGGCGTGTGTTTCTTTCAAACTGAGTATCTTTCTATCCTTTGAGTATGTTTACTATTGCAATTTGAGTATCTTTTCAATCCTCGTTTGAGTATCTTTCTGAAAGGCTTTCGATGCGAGTTTTTCTTGAATTTGAGAGTGTTTCCAGTGTGGGCGTGTGTTTCTTTCAAGCTGAGTATCTTTCTATCGTTTGAGTATGTTTACTATTGCAATTTGAGTGTCTTTTCAATTATCGTTTGAGTATCTTTCTGTAAGGCTTTCTGATGCGAGTTTCCATTGAATTTGAGAGTGTTTCCAGTGTGGGCGTGTGTTTCTTTCAAACTGAGTATCTTTCTATCGTTTGAGTATGTTTACTATTGCACTTTGAGTATCTTTTCAATTCTCGTTTGAGTATCTTTTCAATTCTCGTTTGAGTATCTTTCTGTAAGGCTTTCTGATGCGAGTTTCTATTGAATTTAAGAGTGTTTCCAGTGTGGGCGTGTGTTTCTTTCAAACTGAGTATCTTTCTATCGTTTGAGTATGTTTACTATTGCACTTTGAGTATCTTTTCAATTCTCGTTTGAGTATCTTTTCAATTCTCGTTTGAGTATCTTTCTGTACGGCTTTCTGAGGCGAGTTTCTATTGAATTTTTGTGTGTTTCCAGTGTGGGCGTGTTTTTCTTTCAAACTGAGTATCTTTCTATCGTTTGAGTATGTTTCCTATTGCACTTTGGGTATCTTTTCAATTCTCTATTGACTATCTTTCTGAACGGCTTTCGATGCGAGTTTTTCTTGAATTTGAGAGTGTTTCCAGTGTGGGCGTGTATTTCTTTGAAACTGAGTATCTTTCTATCGTTTGAGTATGTTTACTATTGCACTTTGAGTATCTTTTCAATTCTCGTTTGACTATCTTTTCAATTCTCGTTTGAGTATCTTTCTGTAAGGCTTTCTGAGGTGAGTTTCTATTGAATTTTTGTGTGTTTCCAGTTGGGCGTGTGTTTCTTTCAAACTGAGTATCTTTCTATCGTTTGAGTATGTTTACTATTGCACTTTGAGTATCTTTTCAATTCTCGTTTGACTATCTTTCTGAACGGCTTTCGATGCGAGTTTTTCTTGAATTTGAGAGTGTTTCCAGTGTGGGCGTGTGTTTCTTTCAAACTGAGTATCTTTCTATCCTTTGAGTATGTTTACTATTGCAATTTGAGTATCTTTTCAATCCTCGTTTGAGTATCTTTCTGAACGGCTTTCGATGCGAGTTTTTCTTGAATTTGAGAGTGCTTCCAGTATGGGCGTGTGTTTCTTTCAAACTGAGTATCTTTCTATCGTTTGAGTATGTTTACTATTGCACTTTGAGTATCTTTTCAATTATCGTTTGAGTATCTTTCTGTAAGGCTTTCTGATGCGAGTTTCCATTGAATTTGAGAGTGTTTCCAGTGTGGGCGTGTGTTTCTTTCAAACTGAGTATCTTTCTATCGTTTGAGTATGTCTACTATTGCAATTTGAGTATCTTTTCAATCCTCATTTGAGTATCTCTCTGAACGGCTTTCGATCTGAGTTTTTTTTGAATTTGAGAGTGTTTCTAGTGTGGGCGTGTGTTTCTTTCAAACTGAGTATCTTTCTATCGTTTGAGTATGTTTACTATTGCACTTTGAGTATCTTTTCAATTCTCGTTTGAGTATCTTTCTGTAAGGCTTTCTGATGCGAGTTTCTATTGAATTTGAGAGTGTTTCCAGTGTGGGCGTGTATTTCTTTCAAACTGAGTATCTTTCTATCGTTTGAGTATGTTTACTATTGCAATTTGAGTATCTTTCTGAATGGCTTTCGGTCCGAGTTTTTCTTGAATTTGAGAGTGTTTCCAGTGTGGGCGTGTGTTTCTTTCAAACTGAGTATCTTTCTATCCTTTGAGTATGTTTACTATTGCAATTTGAGTATCTTTTCAATCCTCGTTTGAGTATCTTTCTGAAAGGCTTTCGATGCGAGTTTTTCTTGAATTTGAGAGTGTTTCCAGTGTGGGCGTGTGTTTCTTTCAAGCTGAGTATCTTTCTATCGTTTGAGTATGTTTACTATTGCAATTTGAGTGTCTTTTCAATTATCGTTTGAGTATCTTTCTGTAAGGCTTTCTGATGCGAGTTTCCATTGAATTTGAGAGTGTTTCCAGTGTGGGCGTGTGTTTCTTTCAAACTGAGTATCTTTCTATCGTTTGAGTATGTTTACTATTGCACTTTGAGTATCTTTTCAATTCTCGTTTGAGTATCTTTCTGTAAGGCTTTCTGATGCGAGTTTCTATTGAATTTAAGAGTGTTTCCAGTGTGGGCGTGTGTTTCTTTCAAACTGAGTATCTTTCTATCGTTTGAGTATGTTTACTATTGCACTTTGAGTATCTTTTCAATTCTCGTTTGAGTATCTTTTCAATTCTCGTTTGAGTATCTTTCTGAACGGCTTTCTGAGGCGAGTTTCTATTGAATTTTTGTGTGTTTCCAGTGTGGGCGTGTTTTTCTTTCAAACTGAGTATCTTTCTATCGTTTGAGTATGTTTACTATTGCACTTTGAGTATCTTTTCAATTATCGTTTGACTATCTTTCTGTAAGGCTTTCTGATGCGAGTTTCCATTGAATTTGAGAGTGTTTCCAGTGTGGGCGTGTATTTCTTTCAAACTGAGTATCTTTCTATCATTTGAGTATGTTTACTATTGCACTTTGAGTATCTTTTCAATTCTCGTTTGACTATCTTTTCAATTCTCGTTTGAGTATCTTTCTGTAAGGCTTTCTGAGGCGAGTTTCTATTGAATTTTTGTGGGTTTCCAGTTGGGCGTGTGTTTCTTTCAAACTGAGTATCTTTCTATCGTTTGAGTATGTTTACTATTGCACTTTGAGTATCTTTTCAATTCTCGTTTGACTATCTTTCTGAACGGCTTTCGATGCGAGTTTTTCTTGAATTTGAGAGTGTTTCCAGTGTGGGCGTGTGTTTCTTTCAAACTGAGTATCTTTCTATCGTTTGAGTATGTTTACTATTGCACTTTGAGTATCTTTTCAATTCTCGTTTGAGTATCTTTCTGTAAGGCTTTCTGAGGCGAGTTTCTATTGAATTTTTGTGTGTTTCCAGTGTGGGCGTGTGTTTCTTTCAAACTGAGTATCTTTCTATCGTTTGAGTATGGTTACTATCGCAATTTGAGTATCTTTTCAATCCTCATTTGAGTATCTTTCTGAACGGCTTTCGATCCGAGTTTTTTTTGAATTTGAGAGTGTTTCCAGTGTGGGCGTGTGTTTCTTTCAAACTGAGTATCTTTCTATCGTTTGAGTATGTTTACTATTGCACTTTGAGTATCTTTTCAATTTTCGTTTGAGTATCTTTCTGTAAGGCTTTCTGATGCGAGTTTCTATTGAATTTGAGAGTGTTTCCAGTGTGGGCGTGTGTTTCTTTCAAACTGAGTATCTTTCTATCCTTTGAGTATGTTTACTATTGCAATTTGAGTATCTTTTCAATCCTCGTTTGAGTATCTTTCTGAACGGCTTTCGATGCGAGTTTTTCTTGAATTTGAGAGTGCTTCCAGTGTGGGCGTGTGTTTCTTTCAAACTGAGTATCTTTCTATCGTTTGAGTATGTTTACTATTGCACTTTGAGTATCTTTTCAATTATCGTTTGAGTATCTTTCTGTAAGGCTTTCTGATGCGAGTTTCTATTGAATTTGAGAGTGCTTCCAGTGTGGGCGTATGTTTCTTTCAAACTGAGTATCTTTCTATCGTTTGAGTATGTTTACTATTGCAATTTGAGTATCTTTTCAATCCTCATTTGAGTATCTTTCTGAACGGCTTTCGATACGAGTTTTTCTTGAATTTGAGAGTGCTTCCAGTGTGGGCGTGTGTTTCTTTCAAACTGAGTATCTTTCTATCGTTTGAGTATGTTTACTATTGCACTTTGAGTATCTTTTCAATTATCGTTTGAGTATCTTTTTAAAAGGCTTTCTGATGCGAGTTTCTATTGAATTTGAGAGTGCTTCCAGTGTGGGCGTGTGTTTCTTTCAAACTGAGTATCTTTCTATCGTTTGAGTATGTTTACTATTGCACTTTGAGTATCTTTTCAATTATCGTTTGAGTATCTTTCTGTAAGGCTTTCTGATGCGAGTTTCTATTGAATTTGAGAGTGTTTCCAGTGTGGGCGTATGTTTCTTTCAAACTGAGTATCTTTCTATCGTTTGAGTATGTTTACTATTGCAATTTGAGTATCTTTTCAATCCTCATTTGAGTATCTTTCTGAACGGCTTTCGATGCGAGTTTTTCTTGAATTTGAGAGTGCTTCCAGTGTGGGCGTGTGTTTCTTTCAAACTGAGTATCTTTCTATCGTTTGAGTATGTTTACTATTGCACTTTGAGTATCTTTTCAATTATCGTTTGAGTATCTTTCTAAAAGGCTTTCTGATGCGAGTTTCTATTGAATTTGAGAGTGTTTCCAGTGTGGGCGTATGTTTCTTTCAAACTGAGTATCTTTCTATCGTTTGAGTATGTTTACTATTGCAATTTGAGTATCTTTTCAATTCTCGTTTGAGTATCTTTCTGTAAGGCTTTCTGAGGCGAGTTTCTATTGAATTTTTGTGTGTTTCCAGTGTGGGCGTGTGTTTCTTTCAAACTGAGTATCTTTCTATCGTTTGAGTATGTTCACTATTGCACTTTGAGTATCTTTTCAATTCTCGTTTGAGTATCTTTCTGTAAGGCTTTCTGAGGGGAGTTTCTATTGAATTTTTGTGTGTTTCCAGTGTGGGCGTGTGTTTCTTTCAAACTGAGTATCTTTCTATCGTTTGAGTATGCTTACTATTGCAATTTGTGTATCTTTTCAATTATTCTTTGAGTATCTTTCTCAACGGGTTTTCGATGCGAGTTTTTCTTGAATTTGATAGTGTTTCCAGTGTGGGCGTGTGTTTCTTTCAAACTGAGTATCTTTCTATCGTTTGAGTATGTTTACTATTGCAGTTTGAGTATCTTTTCAATTCTCATTTGAGTATCTTTCTGTAAGGCTTTCTGATGGGAGTTTCTATTGAATTTGAGAGTGTTTCCAGTGTGGGCGTGTGTTTCTTTCAAACTGAGTATCTTTCTATCCTTTGAGTATGTTTACTATTGCAATTTGAGTATCTTTTCAATCCTCGTTTGAGTATCTTTCTAAACGGCTTTCGATGCGAGTTTTTCTTGAATTTGAGAGTGTTTCCAGTGTGGGCATGTGTTTCTTTCAAACTGAGTATCTTTCTATCGTTTGAGTATGTTTACTATTGCTCTTTGAGTATCTTTTCAATTATCGTTTGAGTATCTTTCTGTAAGGCTTTCTGATGCGAGTTTCTATTGAATTTGAGAGTGTTTCCAGTGTGGGCGTGTGTTTCTTTCAAACTGAGTATCTTTCTATCGTTTGAGTATGTTTACTATTGCAATTTGAGTATCTTTTCAATCCTCATTTGAGTATCTTTCTGAACGGCTTTCGATCCGAGTTTTTCTTGAATTTGAGAGTGTTTCCAGTGTGGGGGTGTGTTTCTTTCAAACTGAGTATCTTTCTATCCTTTGAGTATGTTTACTATTGCAATTTGAGTATCTTTTTAATCCTCGTTTGAGTATCTTTCTGAAAGGCTTTCGATGCGAGTTTTTCTTGAATTTGAGAGTGTTTCCAGTGTGGGCGTGTGTTTCTTTCAAACTGAGTATCTTTCTATCGTTTGAGTATGTTTACTATTGCAATTTGAGTATCTTTTCAATTCTCGTTTGAGTATCTTTCTAAACGGCTTTCGATACGAGTTTTTCTTGAATTTGAGAGTGTTTCCAGTGTGGGCGTGTGTTTCTTTCAAACTGAGTATCGTTCTATCATTTGAGTATGTTTACTATTGCACTTTGAGTATCTTTTCAATTCTCGTTTGAGTATCTTTCTGAACGGCTTTCGATGCGAGTTTTTCTTGAATTTGAGAGTGCCAGTGTGGGGGTGTGTTTCTTTCAAACTGAGTATCTTTCTATCCTTTGAGTATGTTTACTATTGCAATTTGAGTATCTTTTTAATCCTCGTTTGAGTATCTTTCTGAAAGGCTTTCGATGCGAGTTTTTCTTGAATTTGAGAGTGTTTCCAGTGTGGGCGTGTGTTTCTTTCAAACTGAGTATCTTTCTATCGTTTGAGTATGTTTACTATTGCAATTTGAGTATCTTTTCAATTCTCGTTTGAGTATCTTTCTAAACGGCTTTCGATACGAGTTTTTCTTGAATTTGAGAGTGTTTCCAGTGTGGGCGTGTGTTTCTTTCAAACTGAGTATCTTTCTATCATTTGAGTATGTTTACTATTGCACTTTGAGTATCTTTTCAATTCTCGTTTGAGTATCTTTCTGAACGGCTTTCGATGCGAGTTTTTTTTGAATTTGAGAGTGTTTCCAGTGTGGGCGTGTGTTTCTTTCAAACTGAGTATCTTTCTATCTTTTGAGTATGTTTACTATTGCAATTTGAGTATCTTTTCAATCCTCGTTTCAGTATCTTTCTGAAAGGCTTTCGATGCGAGTTTTTCTTGAATTTGAGAGTGTTTCCAGTGTGGGGGTGTGTTTCTTTCAAACTGAGTATCTTTCTATCGTTTGAGTATGTTTACTATTGCACTTTGAGTATCTTTTCAATCCTCGTTTGAGTATCTTTCTGAACGGCCTTCGATGCGAGTTTTTCTTGAATTTGAGAGTGTTTCCAGAGTGGGCGTGTGTTTCTTTCAAACTGAGTATCTTTCTATCGTTTGAGTATGTTTACTATTGCACTTTGAGTATCTTTTCAATTCTCGTTTGAGTATCTTTCTGTAAGGCTTTCTGATGCGAGTTTCTACTGAATTTGAGAGTGTTTCCAGTGTGGGCGTGTGTTTCTTTCAAACTGAGTATCTTTCTATCTTTTGAGTATGTTTACTATTGCAATTTGAGTATCTTTTCAATCCTCGTTTCAGTATCTTTCTGAAAGGCTTTCGATGCGAGTTTTTCTTGAATTTGAGAGTGTTTCCAGTGTGGGGGTGTGTTTCTTTCAAACTGAGTATCTTTCTATCGTTTGAGTATGTTTACTATTGCACTTTGAGTATCTTTTCAATCCTCGTTTGAGTATCTTTCTGAACGGCCTTCGATGCGAGTTTTTCTTGAATTTGAGAGTGTTTCCAGAGTGGGCGTGTGTTTCTTTCAAACTGAGTATCTTTCTATCGTTTGAGTATGTTTACTATTGCACTTTGAGTATCTTTTCAATTCTCGTTTGAGTATCTTTCTGTAAGGCTTTCTGATGCGAGTTTCTACTGAATTTGAGAGTGTTTCCAGTGTGGGCGTGTGTTTCTTTCAAACTGAGTATCTTTCTATCGTTTAAGTATGTTTACTATTGCAATTTGAGTATCTTTTCAATTCTCGTTTGAGTATCTTTCTGTAAGGCTTTCTGAGGCGAGTTTCTATTGAATTTTTGTGGGTTTCCAGTTGGGCGTGTGTTTCTTTCAAACTGAGTATCTTTCTATCGTTTGAGTATGTTTACTATTGCACTTTGAGTATCTTTTCAATTCTCGTTTGACTATCTTTCTGAACGGCTTTCGATGCGAGTTTTTCTTGAATTTGAGAGTGTTTCCAGTGTGGGCGTGTGTTTCTTTCAAACTGAGTATCTTTCTATCGTTTGAGTATGTTTACTATTGCACTTTGAGTATCTTTTCAATTCTCGTTTGAGTATCTTTCTGTAAGGCTTTCTGAGGCGAGTTTCTATTGAATTTTTGTGTGTTTCCAGTGTGGGCGTGTGTTTCTTTCAAACTGAGTATCTTTCTATCGTTTGAGTATGGTTACTATCGCAATTTGAGTATCTTTTCAATCCTCATTTGAGTATCTTTCTGAACGGCTTTCGATCCGAGTTTTTTTTGAATTTGAGAGTGTTTCCAGTGTGGGCGTGTGTTTCTTTCAAACTGAGTATCTTTCTATCGTTTGAGTATGTTTACTATTGCACTTTGAGTATCTTTTCAATTCTCGTTTGAGTATCTTTCTGTAAGGCTTTCTGATGCGAGTTTCTATTGAATTTGAGAGTGTTTCCAGTGTGGGCGTGTGTTTCTTTCAAACTGAGTATCTTTCTATCGTTTGAGTATGTTTACTATTGCACTTTGAGTATCTTTTCAATTTTCGTTTGAGTATCTTTCTGTAAGGCTTTCTGAGGCGAGTTTCTATTGAATTTTTGTGTGTTTCCAGTGTGGGCGTGTGTTTCTTTCAAACTGAGTATCTTTCTATCGTTTGAGTATGGTTACTACTGCAATTTGAGTATCTTTTCAATTCTCGTTTGACTATCTTTCTGAACGGCTTTCGATGCGAGTTTTTCTTGAATTTGAGAGTGTTTCCAGTGTGGGCGTGTGTTTCTTTCAAACTGAGTATCTTTCTATCTTTTGAGTATGTTTACTACTGCAATTTGAGTATCTTTTCAATTCTCGTTTGACTATCTTTCTGAACGGCTTTCGATGCGAGTTTTTCTTGAATTTGAGAGTGTTTCCAGTGTGGGGGTGTGTTTCTTTCAAACTGAGTATCTTTCTATCGTTTGAGTATGTTTACTATTGCACTTTGAGTATCTTTTCAATTCTCGTTTGAGTATCTTTTTGTAAGGCTTTCTGATGCGAGTTTCTATTGAATTTGAGAGTGTTTCCAGTGTGGGCGTGTGTTTCTTTCAAACTGAGTATCTTTCTATCTTTTGAGTATGTTTACTATTGCACTTTGAGTATCTTTTCAATTCTCGTTTGACTATCTTTCTGAACGGCTTTCGATGCGAGTTTTTCTTGAATTTGAGAGTGTTTCCAGTGTGGGCGTGTGTTTCTTTCAAACTGAGTATCTTTCTATCGTTTGAGTATGTTTACTATTGCACTTTGAGTATCTTTTCAATTCTCGTTTGAGTATCTTTCTGTAAGGCTTTCTGATGCGAGTTTCTATTGAATTTGAGAGTGTTTCCAGTGTGGGCGTGTGTTTCTTTCAAACTGAGTATCTTTCTATCTTTTGAGTATGTTTACTATTGCAATTTGAGTATCTTTTCAATTCTCGTTTCAGTATCTTTCTGAACGGCTTTCGATGCGAGTTTTTCTTGAATTTGAGAGTGTTTCCAGTGTGGGCGTGTGTTTCTTTGAAACTGAGTATCTTTCTATCGTTTGAGTATGTTTACTATTGCACTTTGAGTATCTTTTCAATTCTCGTTTGAGTATCTTTCTGTAAGGCTTTCTGATGCGAGTTTCTATTGAATTTGAGAGTGTTTCCAGTGTGGGCGTGTGTTTCTTTCAAACTGAGTATCTTTCTATCTTTTGAGTATGTTTACTATTGCAATTTGAGTATCTTTTCAATCCTCGTTTCAGTATCTTTCTGAAAGGCTTTCGATGCGAGTTTTTCTTGAATTTGAGAGTGTTTCCAGTGTGGGGGTGTGTTTCTTTCAAACTGAGTATCTTTCTATCGTTTGAGTATGTTTACTATTGCACTTTGAGTATCTTTTCAATCCTCGTTTGAGTATCTTTCTGAACGGCCTTCGATGCGAGTTTTTCTTGAATTTGAGAGTGTTTCCAGAGTGGGCGTGTGTTTCTTTCAAACTGAGTATCTTTCTATCGTTTGAGTATGTTTACTATTGCACTTTGAGTATCTTTTCAATTCTCGTTTGAGTATCTTTCTGTAAGGCTTTCTGATGCGAGTTTCTATTCAATTTGAGAGTGTTTCCAGTGTGGGCGTGTGTTTCTTTCAAACTGAGTATCTTTCTATATTTTGAGTATGTTTACTATTGCATTTTGAGTATCTTTTCAATTCTCGTTTGAGTATCTTTCTGTAAGGCTTTCTGATGCGAGTTTCTATTGAATTTGAGAGTGTTTCCAGTGTGGGCATGTGTTTCTTTCAAACTGAGTATCTTTCTATCGTTTGAGTATGTTTACTATTGCACTTTGAGTATCTTTTCAATTCTCGTTTGAGTATCTTTCTGTAAGGCTTTCTGAGGCGATCTTCTATTGAATTTTTGTGTGTTTCCAGTGTGGGCGTGTGTTTCTTTCAAACTGAGTATCTTTCTATCGTTTGAGTATGGTTACTATTGCAATTTGAGTATCTTTTCAATTATCGTTTGAGTATCTTTCTGTAAGGCTTTCTGATGCGAGTTTCCATTGAATTTGAGAGTGTTTCCAGTGTGGGCGTGTGTTTCTTTCAAACTGAGTATCTTTCTATCGTTTGAGTATGTTTACTATTGCACTTTGAGTATCTTTTCAATTCTCGTTTGAGTATCTCTCTGTAAGGCTTTCTGATGCGAGTTTCTATTGAATTTAAGAGTGTTTCCAGTGTGGGCGTGTGTTTCTTTCAAACTGAGTATCTTTCTATCGTTTGAGTATGTTTACTATTGCACTTTGAGTATCTTTTCAATTCTCGTTTGAGTATCTTTTCAATTCTCGTTTGAGTATCTTTCTGTACGGCTTTCTGAGGCGAGTTTCTATTGAATTTTTGTGTGTTTCCAGTGTGGGCGTGTTTTTCTTTCAAACTGAGTATCTTTCTATCGTTTGAGTATGTTTACTATTGCACTTTGAGTATCTTTTCAATTATCGTTTGACTATCTTTCTGTAAGGCTTTCTGATGCGAGTTTCCATTGAATTTGAGAGTGTTTCCAGTGTGGGCGTGTATTTCTTTCAAACTGAGTATCTTTCTATCATTTGAGTATGTTTACTATTGCACTTTGAGTATCTTTTCAATTCTCGTTTGACTATCTTTCTGAACGGCTTTCGATGCGAGTTTTTCTTGAATTTGAGAGTGTTTACAGTGTGGGCGTGTGTTTCTTTCAAACTGAGTATCTTTCTATCGTTTGAGTATGTTTACTATTGCACTTTGAGTATCTTTTCAATTCTCGTTCGAGTATCTTTCTGTAAGGCTTTCTGATGCGAGTTTCTATTGAATTTGAGAGTGTTTCCAGTGTGGGCGTGTGTTTCTTTCAAACTGAGTATCTTTCTATCTTTTGAGTATGTTTACTACTGCAATTTGAGTATCGTTTCAATTCTCGTTTGACTATCTTTCTGAACGGCTTTCGATGCGAGTTTTTCTTGAATTTGAGAGAGTTTCCAGTGTGGGGGTGTGTTTCTTTCAAACTGAGTATCTTTCTATCGTTTGAGTATGTTTACTATTGCACTTTGAGTATCTTTTCAATTCTCGTTTGAGTATCTTTCTGTAAGGCTTTCTTATGCGAGTTTCTATTGAATTTGAGAGTGTTTCCAGTGTGGGCGTGTGTTTCTTTCAAACTGAGTATCTTTCTATCGTTTGAGTATGTTTACTATTGCAATTTGAGTATCTTTTCAATCCTCGTTTCAGTATCTTTCTGAAAGGCTTTCGATGCGAGTTTTTCTTGAATTTGAGAGTGTTTCCAGTGTGGGGGTGTGTTTCTTTCAAACTGAGTATCTTTCTATCGTTTGAGTATGTTTACTATTGCACTTTGAGTATCTTTTCAATCCTCGTTTGAGTATCTTTCTGAACGGCCTTCGATGCGAGTTTTTCTTGAATTTGAGAGTGTTTCCAGAGTGGGCGTGTGTTTCTTTCAAACTGAGTATCTTTCTATCGTTTGAGTATGTTTACTATTGCACTTTGAGTATCTTTTCAATTCTCGTTCGAGTATCTTTCTGTAAGGCTTTCTGATGCGAGTTTCTATTGAATTTGAGAGTGTTTCCAGTGTGGGCGTGTGTTTCTTTCAAACTGAGTATCTTTCTATCTTTTGAGTATGTTTACTACTGCAATTTGAGTATCGTTTCAATTCTCGTTTGACTATCTTTCTGAACGGCTTTCGATGCGAGTTTTTCTTGAATTTGAGAGAGTTTCCAGTGTGGGGGTGTGTTTCTTTCAAACTGAGTATCTTTCTATCGTTTGAGTATGTTTACTATTGCACTTTGAGTATCTTTTCAATTCTCGTTTGAGTATCTTTCTGTAAGGCTTTCTTATGCGAGTTTCTATTGAATTTGAGAGTGTTTCCAGTGTGGGCGTGTGTTTCTTTCAAACTGAGTATCTTTCTATCGTTTGAGTATGTTTACTATTGCAATTTGAGTATCTTTTCAATCCTCGTTTCAGTATCTTTCTGAAAGGCTTTCGATGCGAGTTTTTCTTGAATTTGAGAGTGTTTCCAGTGTGGGGGTGTGTTTCTTTCAAACTGAGTATCTTTCTATCGTTTGAGTATGTTTACTATTGCACTTTGAGTATCTTTTCAATCCTCGTTTGAGTATCTTTCTGAACGGCCTTCGATGCGAGTTTTTCTTGAATTTGAGAGTGTTTCCAGAGTGGGCGTGTGTTTCTTTCAAACTGAGTATCTTTCTATCGTTTGAGTATGTTTACTATTGCACTTTGAGTATCTTTTCAATTCTCGTTTGAGTATCTTTCTGTAAGGCTTTCTGATGCGAGTTTCTATTCAATTTGAGAGTGTTTCCAGTGTGGGCGTGTGTTTCTTTCAAACTGAGTATCTTTCTATATTTTGAGTATGTTTACTATTGCATTTTGAGTATCTTCTCAATTCTCGTTTGAGTATCTTTCTGTAAGGCTTTCTGATGCGAGTTTCTATTGAATTTGAGAGTGTTTCCAGTGTGGGCATGTGTTTCTTTCAAACTGAGTATCTTTCTATCGTTTGAGTATGTTTACTATTGCACTTTGAGTATCTTTTCAATTCTCGTTTGAGTATCTTTCTGTAAGGCTTTCTGAGGCGATCTTCTATTGAATTTTTGTGTGTTTCCAGTGTGGGCGTGTGTTTTTTTCAAACTGAGTATCGTTCTATCGTTTGAGTATGGTTACTATTGCAATTTGAGTATCTTTTCAATTATCGTTTGAGTATCTTTCTGTAAGGCTTTCTGATGCGAGTTTCCATTGAATTTGAGAGTGTTTCCAGTGTGGGCGTGTGTTTCTTTCAAACTGAGTATCTTTCTATCGTTTGAGTATGTTTACTATTGCACTTTGAGTATCTTTTCAATTCTCGTTTGAGTATCTCTCTGTAAGGCTTTCTGATGCGAGTTTCTATTGAATTTAAGAGTGTTTCCAGTGTGGGCGTGTGTTTCTTTCAAACTGAGTATCTTTCTATCGTTTGAGTATGTTTGCTATTGCACTTTGAGTATCTTTTCAATTCTCGTTTGAGTATCTTTTCAATTCTCGTTTGAGTATCTTTCTGTACGGCTTTCTGAGGCGAGTTTCTATTGAATTTTTGTGTGTTTCCAGTGTGGGCGTGTTTTTCTTTCAAACTGAGTATCTTTCTATCGTTTGAGTATGTTTACTATTGCACTTTGAGTATCTTTTCAATTATCGTTTGACTATCTTTCTGTAAGGCTTTCTGATGCGAGTTTCCATTGAATTTGAGAGTGTTTCCAGTGTGGGCGTGTATTTCTTTCAAACTGAGTATCTTTCTATCATTTGAGTATGTTTACTATTGCACTTTGAGTATCTTTTCAATTCTCGTTTGACTATCTTTCTGAACGGCTTTCGATGCGAGTTTTTCTTGAATTTGAGAGTGTTTACAGTGTGGGCGTGTGTTTCTTTCAAACTGAGTATCTTTCTATCGTTTGAGTATGTTTACTATTGCACTTTGAGTATCTTTTCAATTCTCGTTCGAGTATCTTTCTGTAAGGCTTTCTGATGCGAGTTTCTATTGAATTTGAGAGTGTTTCCAGTGTGGGCGTGTGTTTCTTTCAAACTGAGTATCTTTCTATCTTTTGAGTATGTTTACTACTGCAATTTGAGTATCGTTTCAATTCTCGTTTGACTATCTTTCTGAACGGCTTTCGATGCGAGTTTTTCTTGAATTTGAGAGAGTTTCCAGTGTGGGGGTGTGTTTCTTTCAAACTGAGTATCTTTCTATCGTTTGAGTATGTTTACTATTGCACTTTGAGTATCTTTTCAATTCTCGTTTGAGTATCTTTCTGTAAGGCTTTCTTATGCGAGTTTCTATTGAATTTGAGAGTGTTTCCAGTGTGGGCGTGTGTTTCTTTCAAACTGAGTATCTTTCTATCTTTTGAGTATGTTTACTATTGCACTTTGAGTATCTTTTCAATTCTCGTTTGACTATCTTTCTGAACGGCTTTCGATGCGAGTTTTTCTTGAATTTGAGAGTGTTTCCAGTGTGGGCGTGTGTTTCTTTCAAACTGAGTATCTTTCTATCGTTTGAGTATGTTTACTATTGCACTTTGAGTATCTTTTCAATTCTCGTTTGAGTATCTTTCTGTAAGGCTTTCTGATGCGAGTTTCTATTGAATTTGAGAGTGTTTCCAGTGTGGGCGTGTGTTTCTTTCAAACTGAGTATCTTTCTATCTTTTGAGTATGTTTACTATTGCAATTTGAGTATCTTTTCAATTCTCGTTTCAGTATCTTTCTGAACGGCTTTCGATGCGAGTTTTTCTTGAATTTGAGAGTGTTTCCAGTGTGGGCGTGTGTTTCTTTGAAACTGAGTATCTTTCTATCGTTTGAGTATGTTTACTATTGCACTTTGAGTATCTTTTCAATTCTCGTTTGAGTATCTTTCTGTAAGGCTTTCTGATGCGAGTTTCTATTGAATTTGAGAGTGTTTCCAGTGTGGGCGTGTGTTTCTTTCAAACTGAGTATCTTTCTATCTTTTGAGTATGTTTACTATTGCAATTTGAATATCTTTTCAATCCTCGTTTCAGTATCTTTCTGAAAGGCTTTCGATGCGAGTTTTTCTTGAATTTGAGAGTGTTTCCAGTGTGGGGGTGTGTTTCTTTCAAAACTGAGTATCTTTCTATCGTTTGAGTATGTTTACTATTGCACTTTGAGTATCTTTTCAATCCTCGTTTGAGTATCTTTCTAACGGCCTTCGATGCGAGTTTTTCTTGAATTTGAGAGTGTTTCCAGAGTGGGCGTGTGTTTCTTTCAAACTGAGTATCTTTCTATCGTTTGAGTATGTTTACTATTGCACTTTGAGTATCTTTTCAATTCTCGTTTGAGTATCTTTCTGTAAGGCTTTCTGATGCGAGTTTCTATTCAATTTGAGAGTGTTTCCAGTGTGGGCGTGTGTTTCTTTCAAACTGAGTATCTTTCTATCATTTGAGTATGTTTACTATTGCACTTTGAGTATCTTTTCAATTCTCGTTTGACTATCTTTCTGAACGGCTTTCGATGCGAGTTTCTATTGAATTTGAGAGTGTTTCCAGTGTGGGCGTGTGTTTCTTTCAAACTGAGTATCTTTCTATCTTTTGAGTATGTTTACTACTGCAATTTGAGTATCGTTTCAATTCTCGTTTGACTATCTTTCTGAACGGCTTTCGATGCGAGTTTTTCTTGAATTTGAGAGAGTTTCCAGTGTGGGGGTGTGTTTCTTTCAAACTGAGTATCTTTCTATCGTTTGAGTATGTTTACTATTGCACTTTGAGTATCTTTTCAATTCTCGTTTGAGTATCTTTCTGTAAGGCTTTCTTATGCGAGTTTCTATTGAATTTGAGAGTGTTTCCAGTGTGGGCGTGTGTTTCTTTCAAACTGAGTATCTTTCTATCTTTTGAGTATGTTTACTATTGCACTTTGAGTATCTTTTCAATTCTCGTTTGACTATCTTTCTGAACGGCTTTCGATGCGAGTTTTTCTTGAATTTGAGAGTGTTTCCAGTGTGGGCGTTTGTTTCTTTCAAACTGAGTATCTTTCTATCGTTTGAGTATGTTTACTATTGCACTTTGAGTATCTTTTCAATTCTCGTTTGAGTATCTTTCTGTAAGGCTTTCTGATGCGAGTTTCTATTGAATTTGAGAGTGTTTCCAGTGTGGGCGTGTGTTTCTTTCAAACTGAGTATCTTTCTATCTTTTGAGTATGTTTACTATTGCAATTTGAGTATCTTTTCAATTCTCGTTTCAGTATCTTTCTGAACGGCTTTCGATGCGAGTTTTTCTTGAATTTGAGAGTGTTTCCAGTGTGGGCGTGTGTTTCTTTGAAACTGAGTATCTTTCTATCGTTTGAGTATGTTTACTATTGCACTTTGAGTATCTTTTCAATTCTCGTTTGAGTATCTTTCTGTAAGGCTTTCTGATGCGAGTTTCTATTGAATTTGAGAGTGTTTCCAGTGTGGGCGTGTGTTTCTTTCAAACTGAGTATCTTTCTATCTTTTGAGTATGTTTACTATTGCAATTTGAATATCTTTTCAATCCTCGTTTCAGTATCTTTCTGAAAGGCTTTCGATGCGAGTTTTTCTTGAATTTGAGAGTGTTTCCAGTGTGGGGGTGTGTTTCTTTCAAACTGAGTATCTTTCTATCGTTTGAGTATGTTTACTATTGCACTTTGAGTATCTTTTCAATCCTCGTTTGAGTATCTTTCTGAACGGCCTTCGATGCGAGTTTTTCTTGAATTTGAGAGTGTTTCCAGAGTGGGCGTGTGTTTCTTTCAAACTGAGTATCTTTCTATCGTTTGAGTATGTTTACTATTGCACTTTGAGTATCTTTTCAATTCTCGTTTGAGTATCTTTCTGTAAGGCTTTCTGATGCGAGTTTCTATTCAATTTGAGAGTGTTTCCAGTGTGGGCGTGTGTTTCTTTCAAACTGAGTATCTTTCTATATTTTGAGTATGTTTACTATTGCATTTTGAGTATCTTTTCAATTCTCGTTTGAGTATCTTTCTGTAAGGCTTTCTGATGCGAGTTTCTATTGAATTTGAGAGTGTTTCCAGTGTGGGCATGTGTTTCTTTCAAACTGAGTATCTTTCTATCGTTTGAGTATGTTTACTATTGCACTTTGAGTATCTTTTCAATTCTCGTTTGAGTATCTTTCTGTAAGGCTTTCTGAGGCGATCTTCTATTGAATTTTTGTGTGTTTCCAGTGTGGGCGTGTGTTTCTTTCAAACTGAGTATCTTTCTATCGTTTGAGTATGGTTACTATTGCAATTTGAGTATCTTTTCAATTATCGTTTGAGTATCTTTCTGTAAGGCTTTCTGATGCGAGTTTCCATTGAATTTGAGAGTGTTTCCAGTGTGGGCGTGTGTTTCTTTCAAACTGAGTATCTTTCTATCGTTTGAGTATGTTTACTATTGCACTTTGAGTATCTTTTCAATTCTCGTTTGAGTATCTCTCTGTAAGGCTTTCTGATGCGAGTTTCTATTGAATTTGAGAGTGTTTCCAGTGTGGGCGTGTGTTTCTTTCAAACTGAGTATCTTTCTATCGTTTGAGTATGTTTACTATTGCACTTTGAGTATCTTTTCAATTCTCGTATGAGTATCTTTTCATTTCTCGTTTGAGTATCTTTCTGTACGGCTTTCTGAGGCGAGTTTCTATTGAATTTTTGTGTGTTTCCAGTGTGGGCGTGTTTTTCTTTCAAACTGAGTATCTTTCTATCGTTTGAGTATGTTTACTATTGCACTTTGAGTATCTTTTCAATTATCGTTTGACTATCTTTCTGTAAGGCTTTCTGATGCGAGTTTCCATTGAATTTGAGAGTGTTTCCAGTGTGGGCGTGTATTTCTTTCAAACTGAGTATCTTTCTATCATTTGAGTATGTTTACTATTGCACTTTGAGTATCTTTTCAATTCTCGTTTGACTATCTTTCTGAACGGCTTTCGATGCGAGTTTTTCTTGAATTTGAGAGTGTTTACAGTGTGGGCGTGTGTTTCTTTCAAACTGAGTATCTTTCTATCGTTTGAGTATGTTTACTATTGCACTTTGAGTATCTTTTCAATCCTCGTTTGAGTATCTTTCTGAACGGCCTTCGATGCGAGTTTTTCTTGAATTTGAGAGTGTTTCCAGAGTGGGCGTGTGTTTCTTTCAAACTGAGTATCTTTCTATCGTTTGAGTATGTTTACTATTGCACTTTGAGTATCTTTTCAATTCTCGTTTGAGTATCTTTCTGTAAGGCTTTCTGATGCGAGTTTCTATTCAATTTGAGAGTGTTTCCAGTGTGGGCGTGTGTTTCTTTCAAACTGAGTATCTTTCTATATTTTGAGTATGTTTACTATTGCATTTTGAGTATCTTTTCAATTCTCGTTTGAGTATCTTTCTGTAAGGCTTTCTGATGCGAGTTTCTATTGAATTTGAGAGTGTTTCCAGTGTGGGCATGTGTTTCTTTCAAACTGAGTATCTTTCTATCGTTTGAGTATGTTTACTATTGCACTTTGAGTATCTTTTCAATTCTCGTTTGAGTATCTTTCTGTAAGGCTTTCTGAGGCGATCTTCTATTGAATTTTTGTGTGTTTCCAGTGTGGGCGTGTGTTTTTTTCAAACTGAGTATCGTTCTATCGTTTGAGTATGGTTACTATTGCAATTTGAGTATCTTTTCAATTATCGTTTGAGTATCTTTCTGTAAGGCTTTCTGATGCGAGTTTCCATTGAATTTGAGAGTGTTTCCAGTGTGGGCGTGTGTTTCTTTCAAACTGAGTATCTTTCTATCGTTTGAGTATGTTTACTATTGCACTTTGAGTATCTTTTCAATTCTCGTTTGAGTATCTCTCTGTAAGGCTTTCTGATGCGAGTTTCTATTGAATTTAAGAGTGTTTCCAGTGTGGGCGTGTGTTTCTTTCAAACTGAGTATCTTTCTATCGTTTGAGTATGTTTACTATTGCACTTTGAGTATCTTTTCAATTCTCGTTTGAGTATCTTTTCAATTCTCGTTTGAGTATCTTTCTGTACGGCTTTCTGAGGCGAGTTTCTATTGAATTTTTGTGTGTTTCCAGTGTGGGCGTGTTTTTCTTTCAAACTGAGTATCTTTCTATCGTTTGAGTATGTTTACTATTGCACTTTGAGTATCTTTTCAATTATCGTTTGACTATCTTTCTGTAAGGCTTTCTGATGCGAGTTTCCATTGAATTTGAGAGTGTTTCCAGTGTGGGCGTGTATTTCTTTCAAACTGAGTATCTTTCTATCATTTGAGTATGTTTACTATTGCACTTTGAGTATCTTTTCAATTCTCGTTTGACTATCTTTCTGAACGGCTTTCGATGCGAGTTTTTCTTGAATTTGAGAGTGTTTACAGTGTGGGCGTGTGTTTCTTTCAAACTGAGTATCTTTCTATCGTTTGAGTATGTTTACTATTGCACTTTGAGTATCTTTTCAATCCTCGTTTGAGTATCTTTCTGAACGGCCTTCGATGCGAGTTTTTCTTGAATTTGAGAGTGTTTCCAGAGTGGGCGTGTGTTTCTTTCAAACTGAGTATCTTTCTATCGTTTGAGTATGTTTACTATTGCACTTTGAGTATCTTTTCAATTCTCGTTTGAGTATCTTTCTGTAAGGCTTTCTGATGCGAGTTTCTATTCAATTTGAGAGTGTTTCCAGTGTGGGCGTGTGTTTCTTTCAAACTGAGTATCTTTCTATATTTTGAGTATGTTTACTATTGCATTTTGAGTATCTTTTCAATTCTCGTTTGAGTATCTTTCTGTAAGGCTTTCTGATGCGAGTTTCTATTGAATTTGAGAGTGTTTCCAGTGTGGGCATGTGTTTCTTTCAAACTGAGTATCTTTCTATCGTTTGAGTATGTTTACTATTGCACTTTGAGTATCTTTTCAATTCTCGTTTGAGTATCTTTCTGTAAGGCTTTCTGAGGCGATCTTCTATTGAATTTTTGTGTGTTTCCAGTGTGGGCGTGTGTTTCTTTCAAACTGAGTATCTTTCTATCGTTTGAGTATGGTTACTATTGCAATTTGAGTATCTTTTCAATTATCGTTTGAGTATCTTTCTGTAAGGCTTTCTGATGCGAGTTTCTATTGAATTTGAGAGTGTTTCCAGTGTGGGCGTGTGTTTCTTTCAAACTGAGTATCTTTCTATCGTTTGAGTATGTTTACTATTGCACTTTGAGTATCTTTTCAATTCTCGTTTGAGTATCTCTCTGTAAGGCTTTCTGATGCGAGTTTCTATTGAATTTGAGAGTGTTTCCAGTGTGGGCGTGTGTTTCTTTCAAACTGAGTATCTTTCTATCGTTTGAGTATGTTTACTATTGCACTTTGAGTATCTTTTCAATTCTCGTTTGAGTATCTTTTCAATTCTCGTTTGAGTATCTTTCTGTACGGCTTTCTGAGGCGAGTTTCTATTGAATTTTTGTGTGTTTCCAGTGTGGGCGTGTTTTTCTTTCAAACTGAGTATCTTTCTATCGTTTGAGTATGTTTACTATTGCACTTTGAGTATCTTTTCAATTATCGTTTGACTATCTTTCTGTAAGGCTTTCTGATGCGAGTTTCCATTGAATTTGAGAGTGTTTCCAGTGTGGGCGTGTATTTCTTTCAAACTGAGTATCTTTCTATCATTTGAGTATGTTTACTATTGCACTTTGAGTATCTTTTCAATTCTCGTTTGACTATCTTTCTGAACGGCTTTCGATGCGAGTTTTTCTTGAATTTGAGAGTGTTTACAGTGTGGGCGTGTGTTTCTTTCAAACTGAGTATCTTTCTATCGTTTGAGTATGTTTACTATTGCACTTTGAGTATCTTTTCAATTCTCGTTCGAGTATCTTTCTGTAAGGCTTTCTGATGCGAGTTTCTATTGAATTTGAGAGTGTTTCCAGTGTGGGCGTGTGTTTCTTTCAAACTGAGTATCTTTCTATCTTTTGAGTATGTTTACTACTGCAATTTGAGTATCGTTTCAATTCTCGTTTGACTATCTTTCTGAACGGCTTTCGATGCGAGTTTTTCTTGAATTTGAGAGAGTTTCCAGTGTGGGGGTGTGTTTCTTTCAAACTGAGTATCTTTCTATCGTTTGAGTATGTTTACTATTGCACTTTGAGTATCTTTTCAATTCTCGTTTGAGTATCTTTCTGTAAGGCTTTCTTATGCGAGTTTCTATTGAATTTGAGAGTGTTTCCAGTGTGGGCGTGTGTTTCTTTCAAACTGAGTATCTTTCTATCTTTTGAGTATGTTTACTATTGCACTTTGAGTATCTTTTCAATTCTCGTTTGACTATCTTTCTGAACGGCTTTCGATGCGAGTTTTTCTTGAATTTGAGAGTGTTTCCAGTGTGGGCGTGTGTTTCTTTCAAACTGAGTATCTTTCTATCGTTTGAGTATGTTTACTATTGCACTTTGAGTATCTTTTCAATTCTCGTTTGAGTATCTTTCTGTAAGGCTTTCTGATGCGAGTTTCTATTGAATTTGAGAGTGTTTCCAGTGTGGGCGTGTGTTTCTTTCAAACTGAGTATCTTTCTATCTTTTGAGTATGTTTACTATTGCAATTTGAGTATCTTTTCAATTCTCGTTTCAGTATCTTTCTGAACGGCTTTCGATGCGAGTTTTTCTTGAATTTGAGAGTGTTTCCAGTGTGGGCGTGTGTTTCTTTGAAACTGAGTATCTTTCTATCGTTTGAGTATGTTTACTATTGCACTTTGAGTATCTTTTCAATTCTCGTTTGAGTATCTTTCTGTAAGGCTTTCTGATGCGAGTTTCTATTGAATTTGAGAGTGTTTCCAGTGTGGGCGTGTGTTTCTTTCAAACTGAGTATCTTTCTATCTTTTGAGTATGTTTACTATTGCAATTTGAGTATCTTTTCAATCCTCGTTTCAGTATCTTTCTGAAAGGCTTTCGATGCGAGTTTTTCTTGAATTTGAGAGTGTTTCCAGTGTGGGGGTGTGTTTCTTTCAAACTGAGTATCTTTCTATCGTTTGAGTATGTTTACTATTGCACTTTGAGTATCTTTTCAATCCTCGTTTGAGTATCTTTCTGAACGGCTTTCGATGCGAGTTTTTCTTGAATTTGAGAGTGTTTCCAGAGTGGGCGTGTGTTTCTTTCAAACTGAGTATCTTTCTATCGTTTGAGTATGTTTACTATTGCACTTTGAGTATCTTTTCAATTCTCGTTTGAGTATCTTTCTGTAAGGCTTTCTGATGCGAGTTTCTATTGAATTTGAGAGTGTTTCCAGTGTGGGCGTGTGTTTCTTTCAAACTGAGTATCTTTCTATATTTTGAGTATGTTTACTATTGCATTTTGAGTATCTTTTCAATTCTCGTTTGAGTATCTTTCTGTAAGGCTTTCTGATGCGAGTTTCTATTGAATTTGAGAGTGTTTCCAGTGTGGGCATGTGTTTCTTTCAAACTGAGTATCTTTCTATCGTTTGAGTATGTTTACTATTGCACTTTTAGTATCTTTTCAATTCTCGTTTGAGTATCTTTCTGTAAGGCTTTCTGAGGCGATCTTCTATTGAATTTTTGTGTGTTTCCAGTGTGGGCGTGTGTTTTTTTCAAACTGAGTATCGTTCTATCGTTTGAGTATGGTTACTATTGCAATTTGAGTATCTTTTCAATTATCGTTTGAGTATCTTTCTGTAAGGCTTTCTGATGCGAGTTTCCATTGAATTTGAGAGTGTTTCCAGTGTGGGGCGTGTGTTTCTTTCAAACTGAGTATCTTTCTATCGTTTGAGTATGTTTACTATTGCACTTTGAGTATCTTTTCAATTCTCGTTTGAGTATCTCTCTGTAAGGCTTTCTGATGCGAGTTTCTATTGAATTTAAGAGTGTTTCCAGTGTGGGCGTGTGTTTCTTTCAAACTGATTATCTTTCTATCGTTTGAGTATGTTTACTATTGCACTTTGAGTATCTTTTCAATTCTCGTTTGAGTATCTTTTCAATTCTCGTTTGAGTATCTTTCTGTACGGCTTTCTGAGGCGAGTTTCTATTGAATTTTTGTGTGTTTCCAGTGTGGGCGTGTTTTTCTTTCAAACTGAGTATCTTTCTATCGTTTGAGTATGTTTACTATTGCACTTTGAGTATCTTTTCAATTATCGTTTGACTATCTTTCTGTAAGGCTTTCTGATGCGAGTTTCCATTGAATTTGAGAGTGTTTCCAGTGTGGGCGTGTATTTCTTTCAAACTGAGTATCTTTCTATCATTTGAGTATGTTTACTATTGCACTTTGAGTATCTTTTCAATTCTCGTTTGACTATCTTTTCAATTCTCGTTTGAGTATCTTTCTGTAAGGATTTCTGAGGCGAGTTTCTATTGAATTTTTGTGGGTTTCCAGTTGGGCGTGTGTTTCTTTCAAACTGAGTATCTTTCTATCGTTTGAGTATGTTTACTATTGCACTTTGAGTATCTTTTCAATTCTCGTTTGACTATCTTTCTGAACGGCTTTCGATGCGAGTTTTTCTTGAATTTGAGAGTGTTTCCAGTGTGGGCGTGTGTTTCTTTCAAACTGAGTATCTTTCTATCGTTTGAGTATGTTTACTATTGCACTTTGAGTATCTTTTCAATTCTCGTTTGAGTATCTTTCTGTAAGGCTTTCTGATGCGAGTTTCTATTGAATTTAAGAGTGTTTCCAGTGTGGGCGTGTGTTTCTTTCAAACTGAGTATCTTTCTATCGTTTGA
Organism: Argentina anserina; assembly: GCF_933775445.1. Taxonomy (NCBI): domain Eukaryota; kingdom Viridiplantae; phylum Streptophyta; class Magnoliopsida; order Rosales; family Rosaceae; genus Argentina; species Argentina anserina. The sequence continues at coordinate 125,077 of NW_026089522.1, read as the reverse complement.
GTATGTTTACTATTGCACTTTGAGTATCTTTTCAATTCTCGTTTGAGTATCTTTTCAATTCTCGTTTGAGTATCTTTCTGTACGGCTTTCTGAGGCGAGTTTCTATTGAATTTTTGTGTGTTTCCAGTGTGGGCGTGTTTTTCTTTCAAACTGAGTATCTTTCTATCGTTTGAGTATGTTTACTATTGCACTTTGAGTATCTTTTCAATTATCGTTTGACTATCTTTCTGTAAGGCTTTCTGATGCGAGTTTCCATTGAATTTTAGAGTGTTTCCAGTGTGGGCGTGTGTTTCTTTAAAACTGAGTATCTTTCTATCGTTTGAGTATGTTTACTATTGCAATTTGAGTATCTTTTCAATTCTCGTTTGACTATCTTTTCAATTCTCGTTTGAGTATCTTTCTGTAAGGCTTTCTGAGGCGAGTTTCTATTGAATTTTTGTGGGTTTCCAGTTGGGCGTGTGTTTCTTTCAAACTGAGTATCTTTCTATCGTTTGAGTATGTTTACTATTGCACTTTGAGTATCTTTTCAATTCTCGTTTGACTATCTTTCTGAACGGCTTTCGATGCGAGTTTTTCTTGAATTTGAGAGTGTTACCAGTGTGGGCGTGTGTTTCTTTCAAACTGAGTATCTTTCTATCGTTTGAGTATGTTTACTATTGCACTTTGAGTATCTTTTCAATTCTCGTTTGAGTATCTTTCTGTAAGGCTTTCTGAGGCGAGTTTCTATTGAATTTTTGTGTGTTTCCAGTGTGGGCGTGTGTTTCTTTCAAACTGAGTATCTTTCTATCGTTTGAGTATGGTTACTATCGCAATTTGAGTATCTTTTCAATCCTCATTTGAGTATCTTTCTGAACGGCTTTCGATCCGAGTTTTTTTTGAATTTGAGAGTGTTTCCAGTGTGGGCGTGTGTTTCTTTCAAACTGAGTATCTTTCTATCGTTTGAGTATGTTTACTATTGCACTTTGAGTATCTTTTCAATTTTCGTTTGAGTATATTTCTGTAAGGCTTTCTGATGCGAGTTTCTATTGAATTTGAGAGTGTTTCCAGTGTGGGCGTGTGTTTCTTTCAAACTGTGTATCTTTCTATCCTTTGAGTATGTTTACTATTGCAATTTGAGTATCTTTTCAATCCTCGTTTAAGTATCTTTCTGAACGGCTTTCGATGCGAGTTTTTCTTGAATTTGAGAGTGCTTCCAGTGTGGGCGTGTGTTTCTTTCAAACTGAGTATCTTTCTATCGTTTGTGTATGTTTACTATTGCACTTTGAGTATCTTTTCAATTATCGTTTGAGTATCTTTCTGTAAGGCTTTCTGATGCGAGTTTCTATTGAATTTGAGAGTGCTTCCAGTGTGGGCGTATGTTTCTTTCAAACTGAGTATCTTTCTATCGTTTGAGTATGTTTACTATTGCAATTTGAGTATCTTTTCAATCCTCATTTGAGTATCTTTCTGAACGGCTTTCGATGCGAGTTTTTCTTGAATTTGAGAGTGCTTCCAGTGTGGGCGTGTGTTTCTTTCAAACTGAGTATCTTTCTATCGTTTGAGTATGTTTACTATTGCACTTTGAGTATCTTTTCAATTATCGTTTGAGTATCTTTCTAAAAGGCTTTCTGATGCGAGTTTCTATTGAATTTGAGAGTGCTTCCAGTGTGGGCGTGTGTTTCTTTCAAACTGAGTATCTTTCTATCGTTTGAGTATGTTTACTATTGCACTTTGAGTATCTTTTCAATTATCGTTTGAGTATCTTTCTGTAAGGCATTCTGATGCGTGTTTCTATTGAATTTGAGAGTGTTTCCAGTGTGGGCGTATGTTTCTTTCAAACTGAGTATCTTTCTATCGTTTGAGTATGTTTACTATTGCAATTTGAGTATCTTTTCAATCCTCATTTGAGTCTCTTTCTGAACGGCTTTCGATGCGAGTTTTTCTTGAATTTGAGAGTGCTTCCAGTGTGGGCGTGTGTTTCTTTCAAACTGAGTATCTTTCTATCGTTTGAGTATGTTTACTATTGCACTTTGAGTATCTTTTCAATTATCGTTTGAGTATCTTTCTAAAAGGCTTTCTGATGCGAGTTTCTATTGAATTTGAGAGTGTTTCCAGTGTGGGCGTATGTTTCTTTGAAACTGAGTATCTTTCTATCGTTTGAGTATGTTTACTATTGCAATTTGAGTATCTTTTCAATTCTCGTTTGAGTATCTTTCTGTAAGGCTTTCTGAGGCGAGTTTCTATTGAATTTTTGTGTGTTTCCAGTGTGGGCGTGTGTTTCTTTCAAACTGAGTATCTTTCTATCGTTTGAGTATGTTCACTATTGCACTTTGAGTATCTTTTCAATTCTCGTTTAAGTATCTTTCTGTAAGGCTTTCTGAGGGGAGTTTCTATTGAATTTTTGTGTGTTTCCAGTGTGGGCGTGTGTTTCTTTCAAACTGAGTATCTTTCTATCGTTTGAGTATGCTTACTATTGCAATTTGTGTATCTTTTCAATTATTCTTTGAGTATCTTTCTCAACGGGTTTTCGATGCGAGTTTTTCTTGAATTTGATAGTGTTTCCAGTGTGGGCGTGTGTTTCTTTCAAACTGAGTATCTTTCTATCGTTTGAGTATGTTTACTATTGCAGTTTGAGTATCTTTTCAATTCTCGTTTGAGTATCTTTCTGTAAGGCTTTCTGATGGGAGTTTCTATTGAATTTGAGAGTGTTTCCAGTGTGGGCGTGTGTTTCTTTCAAACTGAGTATCTTTCTATCCTTTGAGTATGTTTACTATTGCAATTTGAGTATCTTTTCAATTATCGTTTGAGAATCTTTCTGTAAGGCTTTCTGATGCGAGTTTCTATTGAATTTGAGAGTGTTTCCAGTGTGGGCGTGTGTTTCTTTCAAACTGAGTATCTTTCTATCGTTTGAGTATGTTTACTATTGCAATTTGAGTATCTTTTCAATCCTCATTTGAGTATCTTTCTGAACGGCTTTCGATCCGAGTTTTTCTTGAATTTGAGAGTGTTTCCAGTGTGGGGGTGTGTTTCTTTCAAACTGAGTATCTTTCTATCCTTTGAGTATGTTTACTATTGCAATTTGAGTATCTTTTTAATCCTCGTTTGAGTATCTTTCTGAAATGCTTTCGATGCGAGTTTTTCTTGAATTTGAGAGTGTTTCCAGTGTGGGCGTGTGTTTCTTTCAAACTGAGTATCTTTCTATCGTTTGAGTATGTTTACTATTGCAATTTGAGTATCTTTTCAATTCTCGTTTGAGTATCTTTCTAAACGGCTTTCGATACGAGTTTTTCTTGAATTTGAGAGTGTTTCCAGTGTGGGCGTGTGTTTCTTTCAAACTGAGTATCTTTCTATCATTTGAGTATGTTTACTATTGCACTTTGAGTATCTTTTCAATTCTCGTTTGAGTATCTTTCTGAACGGCTTTCGATGCGAGTTTTTTTTGAATTTGAGAGTGTTTCCAGTGTGGACGTGTGTTTCTTTCAAACTGAGTATCTTTCAATTGTTTGAGTATGTTTACTATTGCAATTTGAGTTTCTTTTCAATTATCGTTTGAGTATCTTTCTGTAAGGCTTTCTGATGCGAGTTTCTATTGAATTTGAGAGTGTTTCCAGTGTGGGCGTGTGTTTCTTTCAAACTCAGTATCTTTCTATCGTTTGAGTATGTTTACTATTGCAATTTGAGTATCTTTTCAATTCTCGTTTGACTATCTTTCTGTAAGGCTTTCTGATGCGAGTTTCTATTGAATTTGAGAGTGTTTCCAGTGTGGGCGTGTGTTTCTTTCAAACTGAGTATCTTTCTATATTTTGAGTATGTTTACTATTGCATTTTGAGTATCTTTTCAATTCTCGTTTGAGTATCTTTCTGTAAGGCTTTCTGATGCGAGTTTCTATTGAATTTGAGAGTGTTTCCAGTGTGGGCATGTGTTTCTTTCAAACTGAGTATCTTTCTATCGTTTGAGTATGTTTACTATTGCACTTTGAGTATCTTTTCAATTCTCGTTTGAGTATCTTTCTGTAAGGCTTTCTGAGGCGATCTTCTATTGAATTTTTGTGTGTTTCCAGTGTGGGCGTGTGTTTCTTTCAAACTGAGTATCGTTCTATCGTTTGAGTATGGTTACTATTGCAATTTGAGTATCTTTGCAATTATCGTTTGAGTATCTTTCTGTAAGGCTTTCTGATGCGAGTTTCCATTGAATTTGAGAGTGTTTCCAGTGTGGGCGTGTGTTTCTTTCAAACTGAGTATCTTTCTATCGTTTGAGTATGTTTACTATTGCACTTTGAGTATCTTTTCAATTCTCGTTTGAGTATCTTTCTGTAAGGCTTTCTGATGCGAGTTTTTCTTGAATTTGAGAGTGTTTCCAGTGTGGGCGTGTGTTTCTTTCAAACTGAGTATCTTTCTATCGTTTGAGTATGTTTACTATTGCAATTTGAGTATCTTTTCAATTCTCGTTTGAGTATCTTTCTGTAAGGCTTTCTGATGCGAGTTTCTATTGAATTTAAGAGTGTTTCCAGTGTGGGCGTGTGTTTCTTTCAAACTGAGTATCTTTCTATCGTTTGAGTATGTTTACTATTGCACTTTGAGTATCTTTTCAATTCTCGTTTGAGTATCTTTTCAATTCTCGTTTGAGTATCTTTTCAATTCTCGTTTGAGTATCTTTCTGTAAGGCTTTCTGAGGCGAGTTTCTATTGAATTTTTGTGTGTTTCCAGTGTGGGCGTGTGTTTCTTTCAAACTGAGTATCTTTCTATCATTTGAGTATGTTTACTATTGCACTTTGAGTATATTTTCAATTCTCGTTTGACTATCTTTCTGAACGGCTTTCGATGCGAGTTTTTCTTGAATTTGAGAGTGTTTCCAGTGTGGGCGTGTGTTTCTTTGAAACTGAGTATCTTTCTATCGTTTGAGTATGTTTACTATTGCACTTTGAGTATCTTTTCAATTCTCGTTAGACTATCTTTCTGAACGGCTTTCGATGCGAGTTTTTCATGAATTTGAGAGTGTTTCCAGTGTGGGCGTGTGTTTCTTTCAAACTGAGTATCTTTCTATCGTTTGAGTATGTTTACTATTGCAATTTGAGTATCTTTTCAATTCTCGTTTGAGTATCTTTCTGTAAGGCTTTCTGATGCGAGTTTCTATTGAATTTGAGAGTGTTTCCAGTGTGGGCGTGTGTTTCTTTCAAACTGAGTATCTTTCTATATTTTGAGTATGTTTACTATTGCATTTTGAGTATCTTTTCAATTCTCATTTGAGTATCTTTCTGTAAGGCTTTCTGATGCGAGTTTCTATTGAATTTGAGAGTGTTTCCAGTGTGGGCTTGTGTTTCTTTCAAACTGAGTATCTTTCTATCGTTTGAGTATGTTTACTATTGCACTTTGAGTATCTTTTCAATTCTCGTTTGAGTATCTTTCTGTAAGGCTTTCTGAGGCGATCTTCTATTAAATTTTTGTGTGTTTCCAGTGTGGGCGTGTGTTTCTTTCAAACTGAGTATCTTTCTATCGTTTGAGTATGGTTACTATTGCAATTTGAGTATCTTTTCAATTATCGTTTGAGTATCTTTCTCAAGGCTTTCGATGCGAGTTTTTCTTGAATTTGAGAGTGTTTCCAGTGTGGGCGTGTATTTCTTTCAAACTGAGTATCTTTCTATCGTTTGAGTATGTTTACTATTGCAATTTGAGTATCTTTTCAACCCTCGTTTGAGTATCTTTCTGAACGGCCTTCGATGCGAGTTTTTCTTGAATTTGAGAGTGTTTCCAGTGTGGGCGTGTGTTTCTTTCAAACTGAGTATCTTTCTATCCTTTGAGTATGTTTACTATTGCAATTTGAGTATCTTTTCAATTCTCGTTTGAGTATCTTTCTGTAAGGCTTTCTGAGGCGAGTTTCTATTGAATTTTTGTGTGTTTCCAGTGTGGGCGTGTGTTTCTTTCAAACTGAGTATCTTTCTATCGTTTGAGTATGGTTACTATTGCAATTTGAGTATCTTTTCAATTATCGTTTGAGTATCTTTCTCAACGGCTTTCGATGCCAGTTTTTCTTGAATTTGAGAGTGTTTCCAGTGTGGGCGTGTATTTCTTTCAAACTGAGTATCTTTCTATCGTTTGAGTATGTTTACTATTGCAATTTGAGTATCTTTTCAATCCTCGTTTGAGTATCTTTCTGAACGGCCTTCGATGCGAGTTTTTCTTGAATTTGAGAGTGTTTCCAGTGTGGGCGTGTGTTTCTTTCAAACTGAGTATCTTTCTATCCTTTGAGTATGTTTACTATTGCCCTTTGAGTATCTTTTCAATTGTCGTTTGAGTATCTTTCTGTAAGGCTTTCTGATGCGAGTTTCTATTGAATTTGAGATTGTTTCCAGTGTGGGCGTGTGTTTCTTTCAAACTGAGTATCTTTCTATCTTTTGAGTATGTTTACTATTGCAATTTGAGTATCTTTTCAATCCTCGTTTGAGTATCTTTCTGAAAGGATTTCGATGCGAGTTTTTCTTGAATTTGAGAGTGTTTCCAGTGTGGGGGTGTGTTTCTTTCAAACTGAGTATCTTTCTATCGTTTGAGTATGTTTACTATTGCACTTTGAGTATCTTTTCAATTCTCGTTGACTATCTTTCTGAACGGCTTTCGATGCGAGTTTTTCTTGAATTTGACAGTGTTTCCAGTTTGGGCGTGTGTTTCTTTCAAACTGAGTATCTTTCTATCGTTTGAGTATGTTTACTATTGCACTTTGAGTATCTTTTCAATTCTCGTTTGAGTATCTTTCTGAACGGCTTTCTGATGCGAGTTTCTATTGAATTTGAGAGTGTTTCCAGTGTGGGCGTGTGTTTCTTTCAAACTGAGTATATTTCTATCTTTTGAGTATGTTTACTATTGCAATTTGAGTATCTTTTCAATCCTCGTTTGAGTATCTTTCTGAAAGGCTTTCGATGCGAGTTTTTCTTGAATTTGAGAGTGTTTCCAGTGTGGGCGTGTGTTTCTTTCAAACTGAGTATCTTTCTATCGTTTGAGTATGTTTACTATTGCAATTTGAGTATCTTTTCAATTCTCGTTTGAGTATCTTTCTAAACGGCTTTCGATACGAGTTTTTCTTGAATTTGAGAGTGTTTCCAGTGTGGGCGTGTGTTTCTTTCAAACTGAGTATCTTTCTATCATTTGAGTATGTTTACTATTGCACTTTGAGTATCTTTTCAATTCTCGTTTGAGTATCTTTCTGAACGGCTTTCGATGCGAGTTTTTTTTGAATTTGAGAGTGTTTCCAGTGTGGGCGTGTGTTTCTTTCAAACTGAGTATCTTTCAATTGTTTGAGTATGTTTACTATTGCAATTTGAGTTTCTTTTCAATTATCGTTTGAGTATCTTTCTGTAAGGCTTTCTGATGCGAGTTTCTATTGAATTTGAGAGTGTTTCCAGTGTGGGCGTGTGTTTCTTTCAAACTCAGTATCTTTCTATCGTTTGAGTATGTTTACTATTGCAATTTGAGTATCTTTTCAATTCTCGTTTGAGTATCTTTCTGTAAGGCTTTCTGATGCGAGTTTCTATTGAATTTGAGAGTGTTTCCAGTGTGGGCGTGTGTTTCTTTCAAACTGAGTATCTTTCTATATTTTGAGTATGTTTACTATTGCATTTTGAGTATCTTTTCAATTCTCGTTTGAGTATCTTTCTGTAAGGCTTTCTGATGCGAGTTTCTATTGAATTTGAGAGTGTTTCCAGCGTGGGCATGTGTTTCTTTCAAACTGAGTATCTTTCTATCGTTTGAGTATGTTTACTATTGCACTTTGAGTATCTTTTCAATCTCGTTTGAGTATCTTTCTGTAAGGCTTTCTGAGGCGATCTTCTATTGAATTTTTGTGTGTTTCCAGTGTGGGCGTGTGTTTCTTTCAAACTGAGTATCTTTCTATCGTTTGAGTATGGTTACTATTGCAATTTGAGTATCTTTTCAATTATCGTTTGAGTATCTTTCTCAAGGCTTTCGATGCGAGTTTTTCTTGAATTTGAGAGTGTTTCCAGTGTGGCGTGTATTTCTTTCAAACTGAGTATCTTTCTATCGTTTGGAGTATGTTTACTATTGCAATTTGAGTATCTTTTAATCCTCGTTTGAGTATCTTTCTGAACGGCCTTCGATGCGAGTTTTTCTTGAATTTGAGAGTGTTTCCAGTGTGGGCGTGTGTTTCTTTCAAACTGAGTATCTTTCTATCGTTTGAGTATGTTTACTATTGCAATTTGAGTATCTTTTCAATTCTCGTTTGAGTATCTTTCTGTAAGGCTTTCTGATGCGAGTTTCTATTGAATTTGAGAGTGTTTCCAGTGTGGGCATGTGTTTCTTTCAAACTGAGTATCTTTCTATCGTTTGAGTATGTTTACTATTGCACTTTGAGTATCTTTTCAATTCTCGTTTGAGTATCTTTCTGTAAGGCTTTCTGAGGCGAGTTTCTATTGAATTTTTGTGTGTTTCCAGTGTGGGCGTGTGTTTCTTTCAAACTGAGTATCTTTCTATCGTTTGAGTATGGTTACTATTGCAATTTGAGTATCTTTTCAATTATCGTTTGAGTATCTTTCTCAACGGCTTTCGATGCGAGTTTTTCTTGAATTTGAGAGTGTTTCCAGTGTGGGCGTGTATTTCTTTCAAACTGAGTATCTTTCTATCGTTTGAGTATGTTTACTATTGCAATTTGAGTATCTTTTCAATCCTCGTTTGAGTATCTTTCTGAACGGCCTTCGATGCGAGTTTTTCTTGAATTTGAGAGTGTTTCCAGTGTGGGCGTGTGTTTCTTTCAAACTGAGTATCTTTCTATCCTTTGAGTATGTTTACTATTGCCCTTTGAGTATCTTTTCAATTCTCGTTTGAGTATCTTTCTGTAAGGTTTTCTGAGGCGAGTTTCTATTGAATTTTTGTGTGTTTCCAGTGTGGGCGTGTGTTTCTTTCAAACTGAGTATCTTTCTATCGTTTGAGTATGGTTACTATTGCAATTTGAGTATCTTTCTCAACGGCTTTCGATGCGAGTTTTTCTTGAATTTGAGAGTGTTTACAGTGTGGGCGTGTGTTTCTTTCAAACTGAGTATCTTTCTATCGTTTGAGTATGTTTACTATTGCAATTTGAGTATCTTTTCAATCCTCGTTTGAGTATCTTTCTGAACGGCCTTCGATGCGAGTTTTTCTTGAATTTGAGAGTGTTTCCAGTTTGGGCGTGTGTTTCTTTCAAACTGAGTATCTTTCTATCGTTTGAGTATGTTTACAATTGCACTTTGAGTATCTTTTCAATTCTCGTTTGAGTATCTTTCTGTAAGGCTTTCTGATGCGAGTTTCTATTGAATTTGAGAGTGTTTCCAGTGTGGGCGTGTGTTTCTTTCAAACTGAGTATCTTTCTATCGTTTGAGTATGTTTACTATTGCACTTTGAGTATCTTTTCAATTCTCGTTTGAGTATCTTTCTGTAAGGCTTTCTGAGGCGAGTTTCTATTGAATTTTTTTGTGTTTCCAGTGTGGGCGTGTGTTTCTTTCAAACTGAGTATCTTTCTATCGTTTGAGTATGGTTACTATTGCAATTTGAGTATCTTTTCAATTATCGTTTGAGTATCTTTCTCAACGGCTTTCGATGCGAGTTTTTCTTGAATTTGAGAGTGTTTACAGTGTGGGCGTGTGTTTCTTTCAAACTGAGTATCTTTCTATCGTTTGAGTATGTTTACTATTGCAATTTGAGTATCTTTTCAATCCTCGTTTGAGTATCTTTCTGAACGGGCTTCGATGCGAGTTTTTCTTGAATTTGAGAGTGTTTCCAGTGTGGTCGTGTGTTTCTTTCAAACTGAGTATCTTTCTATCGTTTGAGTATGTTTACTATTGCACTTTGAGTATCTTTTCAATTCTCGTTTGACTATCTTTCTGTAAGGCTTTCTGATGCGAGTTTCTATTGAATTTGAGAGTGTTTCCAGTGTGGGCGTGTGTTTCTTTCAAACTGAGTATCTTTCTATCTTTTGAGTATGTTTACTATTGCAATTTGAGTATCTTTTCAATCCTCGTTTGAGTATCTTTCTGAAAGGCTTTCGATGCGAGTTTTTCTTGAATTTGAGAGTGTTTCCAGTGTGGGGGTGTGTTTCTTTCAAACTGAGTATCTTTCTATCGTTTGAGTATGTTTACTATTGCACTTTGAGTATCTTTTCAATTCTGGTTTGACTATCTTTCTGAACGGCTTTCGATGCGAGTTTTTCTTGAATTTGAGAGTGTTTCCAGTGTGGGCGTGTGTTTCTTTCAAACTGAGTATCTTTCTATCGTTTAAGTATGTTTACTATTGCAATTTGAGTATCTTTTCAATTCTCGTTTGAGTATCTTTCTGTAAGGCTTTCTGATGCGAGTTTCTATTGAATTTGAGAGTGTTTCCAGTGTGGGCGTGTGTTTCTTTCAAACTGAGTATCTTTCTATCGTTTGAGTATGTTTACTATTGCAATTTGAGTATCTTTTCAATTCTCGTTTGAGTATCTTTCTGTAAGGCTTTCTGATGCGAGTGTCTATTGAATTTGAGAGTGTTTCCAGTGTGGGCGTGTGTTTCTTTCAAACTGAGTATCTTTCTATCGTTTGAGTATGTTTACTATTGCACTTTGAGTATCTTTTCAATTCTCGTTTGAGTATCTTTCTCAACGGCTTTCGATGCGAGTTTTTCTTGAATTTGAGAGTGTTTCTAGTGTGGGCGTGTGTTTCTTTCAAACTGAGTATCTTTCTATCCATTGAGTTTGTTTACTATTGCACTTTGAGTATCTTTTCAATTCTCGTTTGACTATCTTTCTGAACGGCTTTCGATGCGAGTTTTTCTTGAATTTGAGAGTGTTTCCAGTGTGGGCGTGTGTTTCTTTCAAACTGAGTATCTTTCTATCATTTGAGTATGTTTACTATTGCACTTTGAGTATCTTTTCAATTCTCGTTTGAGTATCTTTCTCTAAGGCTTTCTGATGCGAGTTTCTATTGCGTTTGAGAGTGTTTCCGGTGTGGGCGTGTGTTTCTTTCAAACTGAGTATCTTTCTATCGTTTGAGTATGTTTACTATTGCACTTTGAGTATCTTTTCAATTCTCGTCTGAGTAACTTTTGAACGGCTTTCTGATGCGAGTTTCTATTGAATTTGAGAGTGTTTCCAGTGTGGGGGTGTGTTTCTTTCAAACTGAGTATCTTTCTATCGTTTGAGTATGTTTACTATTGCACTTTGAGTATCTTTTCAATTCTCGTTTGACTATCTTTCTGTAAGGCTTTCTGATGCGAGTTTCTATTGAATTTGAGAGTGTTTCCAGTGTGGGCGTGTGTTTCTTTCAAACTGAGTATCTTTCTATCGTTTGAGTATGTTTACTATTGCACTTTGAGTATCTTTTCAATTTTCGTTTGAGTATCTTTTTGTAAGGCTTTCTGAGGCGAGTTTCTATTGAATTTTTGTGTGTTTCCAGTGTGGGCGTGTGTTTCTTTCAAACTGAGTATCTTTCTATCGTTTGAGTATGGTTACTATTGCAATTTGAGTATCTTTTCAATTATCGTTTGAGTATCTTTCTCAACGGCTTTCGATGCGAGTTTTTCTTGAATTTGAGAGTGTTTCTAGTGTGGGCGTGTGTTTCTTTCAAACTGAGTATCTTTCTATCGTTTGAGTATGTTTACTATTGCACTTTAAGTATCTTTTCAATTCTCGTTTGACTATCTTTCTGAACGGCTTTCGATGCGAGTTTTTCTTGAATTTGAGAGTGTTTCCAGTGTGGGCGTGTGTTTCTTTCAAACTGAGTATCTTTCTATCGTTTGAGTATGTTTACTATTGCACTTTGAGTATCTTTTCAATTCTCGTCTGAGTATCTTTTGAACGGCTTTCTGATGCGAGTTTCTATTGAATTTGAGAGTGTTTCCGGTGTGGGCGTGTGTTTCTTTCAAACTGAGTATCTTTCTATCGTTTGAGTATGGTTACTATTGCAATTTGAGTATCTTTTCAATTATCGTTTGAGTATCTTTCTCAACGGCTTTCGATGCGAGTTTTTCTTGAATTTGAGAGTGTTTACAGTGTGGGCGTGTGTTTCTTTCAAACTGAGTATCTTTCTATCGTTTGAGTATGTTTACTATTGCAATTTGAGTATCTTTTCAATCCTCGTTTGAGTATCTTTCTGAACGGGCTTCGATGCGAGTTTTTCTTGAATTTGAGAGTGTTTCCAGTGTGGGCGTGTGTTTCTTTCAAACTGAGTATCTTTCTATCGTTTGAGTATGTTTACTATTGCACTTTGAGTATCTTTTCAATTCTCGTTTGAGTATGTTTCTATAAGGCTTTCTGATGCGAGTTTCTATTGAATTTGAGAGTGTTTCCAGTGTGGGCGTGTGTTTCTTTCAAACTGAGTATCTTTCTATCGTTTGAGTATGTTTACTATTGCACTTTGAGTATCTTTTCAATTTTCGTTTGAGTATCTTTCTGTAAGGCTTTCTGAGGCGAGTTTCTATTGAATTTTTGTGTGTTTCCAGTGTGGGCGTGTGTTTCTTTCAAACTGAGTATCTTTCTATCGTTTGAGTATGGTTACTATTGCAATTTGAGTATCTTTTCAATTATCGTTTGAGTATCTTTCTCAACGGCTTTCGATGCGAGTTTTTCTTGAATTTGAGAGTGTTTCCAGTGTGGGGGTGTGTTTCTTTCAAACTGAGTATCTTTCTATCGTTTGAGTATGTTTACTATTGCACTTTGAGTATCTTTTCAATTCTCGTTTGAGTATCTTTCTGAAAGGCTTTCGATGCGAGTTTTTCTTGAATTTGAGAGTGTTTACAGTGTGGGCGTGTGTTTCTTTCAAACTGAGTATCTTTCTATCGTTTGAGTATGTTTACTATTGCACTTTGAGTATCTTTTCAATTCTCGTTTGAGTATCTTTCTGTAAGGCTTTCTGATGCGAGTTTCTATTGAATTTGAGAGTGTTTCCAGTGTGGGCGTGTGTTTCTTTCAAACTGAGTATCTTTCTATCTTTTGAGTATGTTTACTATTGCAATTTGAGTATCTTTTCAATTCTCGTTTGACTATCTTTCTGAACGGCTTTCGATGCGAGTTTTTCTTGAATTTGAGAGTGTTTCCAGTGTGGGCGTGTGTTTCTTTCAAACTGAGTATCTTTCTATCGTTTGAGTATGTTTACTATTGCACTTTGAGTATTTTTTCAATTCTCGTTTGAGTATCTTTCTGTAAGGCTTTCTGATGCGAGTTTCTATTGAATTTGAGAGTGTTTCCAGTGTGGGCGTGTGTTTCTTTCAAACTGAGTATCTTTCTATCTTTTGAGTATGTTTACTATTGCACTTTGAGTATCTTTTCAATTCTCGTTTGACTATCTTTCTGAACGGCTTTCGATGCGAGTTTTTCTTGAATTTGAGAGTGTTTCCAGTGTGGGCGTGTGTTTCTTTCAAACTGAGTATCTTTCTATCGTCTGAGTATGTTTACTATTGCACTTTGAGTATCTTTTCAATTCTCGTTTGAGTATCTTTCTGTAAGGCTTTCTGATGCGAGTTTCTATTGAATTTGAGAGTGTTTCCAGTGTGGGCGTGTGTTTCTTTCAAACTGAGTATCTTTCTATCTTTTGAGTATGTTTACTATTGCAATTTGAGTATCTTTTCAATCCTCGTTTGAGTATCTTTCTGAAAGGCTTTCGATGCGAGTTTTTCTTGAATTTGAGAGTGTTTCCAGTGTGGGGGTGTGTTTCTTTCAAACTGAGTATCTTTCTATCGTTTGAGTATGTTTACTATTGCACTTTGAGTATCTTTTCAATTCTCGTTTGAGTATCTTTCTGAACGGGCTTCGATGCGAGTTTTTCTTGAATTTGAGAGTGTTTCCAGTGTGGGCGTGTGTTTCTTTCAAACTGAGTATCTTTCTATCGTTTGAGTATGTTTACTATTGCACTTTGAGTATCTTTTCAATTCTCGTTTGACTATCTTTCTGTAAGGCTTTCTGATGCGAGTTTCTATTGAATTTGAGAGTGTTTCCAGTGTGGGCGTGTGTTTCTTTCAAACTGAGTATCTTTCTATCTTTTGAGTATGTTTACTATTGCAATTTGAGTATCTTTTCAATCCTCGTTTCAGTATCTTTCTGAAAGGCTTTCGATGCGAGTTTTTCTTGAATTTGAGAGTGTTTCCAGTGTGGGGGTGTGTTTCTTTCAAACTGAGTATCTTTCTATCGTTTGAGTATGTTTACTATTGCACTTTGAGTATCTTTTCAATTCTCGTTTGAGTATCTTTCTGTAAGGCTTTCTGAGGCGAGTTTCTATTGAATTTTTGTGTGTTTCCAGTGTGGGCGTGTGTTTCTTTCAAACTGAGTATCTTTCTATCGTTTGAGTATGGTTACTATTGCAATTTGAGTATCTTTTCAATTCTCGTTTGAGTATCTTTCTGAACGGCTTTCTGAGGCGAGTTTCTATTGAATTTTTGTGTGTTTCCAGTGTGGGCGTGTGTTTCTTTCAAACTGAGTATCTTTCTATCGTTTGAGTATGGTTACTATTGCAATTTGAGTATCTTTTCAATTATCGTTTGAGTATCTTTCTCAACGGCTTTCGATGCGAGTTTTTCTTGAATTTGAGAGTGTTTCCAGTGTGGGCGTGTGGTTCTTTCAAACTGAGTATCTTTCTATCGTTTGAGTATGTTTACTATTGCAATTTGAGTATCTTTTCAATCCTCGTTTGAGTATCTTTCTGAACGGGCTTCGATGCGAGTTTTTCTTGAATTTGAGAGTGTTTCCAGTGTGGTCGTGTGTTTCTTTCAAACTGAGTATCTTTCTATCGTTTGAGTATGTTTACTATTGCACTTTGAGTATCTTTTCAATTCTCGTTTGACTATCTTTCTGTAAGGCTTTCTGATGCGAGTTTCTATTGAATTTGAGAGTGTTTCCAGTGTGGGCGTGTGTTTCTTTCAAACTGAGTATCTTTCTATCTTTTGAGTATGTTTACTATTGCAATTTGAGTATCTTTTCAATCCTCGTTTGAGTATCTTTCTGAAAGGCTTTCGATGCGAGTTTTTCTTGAATTTGAGAGTGTTTCCAGTGTGGGGGTGTGTTTCTTTCAAACTGAGTATCTTTCTATCGTTTGAGTATGTTTACTATTGCACTTTGAGTATCTTTTCAATTCTGGTTTGACTATCTTTCTGAACGGCTTTCGATGCGAGTTTTTCTTGAATTTGAGAGTGTTTCCAGTGTGGGCGTGTGTTTCTTTCAAACTGAGTATCTTTCTATCGTTTAAGTATGTTTACTATTGCAATTTGAGTATCTTTTCAATTCTCGTTTGAGTATCTTTCTGTAAGGCTTTCTGATGCGAGTTTCTATTGAATTTGAGAGTGTTTCCAGTGTGGGCGTGTGTTTCTTTCAAACTGAGTATCTTTCTATCGTTTGAGTATGTTTACTATTGCAATTTGAGTATCTTTTCAATTCTCGTTTGAGTATCTTTCTGTAAGGCTTTCTGATGCGAGTGTCTATTGAATTTGAGAGTGTTTCCAGTGTGGGCGTGTGTTTCTTTCAAACTGAGTATCTTTCTATCGTTTGAGTATGTTTACTATTGCACTTTGAGTATCTTTTCAATTCTCGTTTGAGTATCTTTCTCAACGGCTTTCGATGCGAGTTTTTCTTGAATTTGAGAGTGTTTCCAGTGTGGGCGTGTGTTTCTTTCAAACTGAGTATCTTTCTATCCATTGAGTTTGTTTACTATTGCACTTTGAGTATCTTTTCAATTCTCGTTTGACTATCTTTCTGAACGGCTTTCGATGCGAGTTTTTCTTGAATTTGAGAGTGTTTCCAGTGTGGGCGTGTGTTTCTTTCAAACTGAGTATCTTTCTATCATTTGAGTATGTTTACTATTGCACTTTGAGTATCTTTTCAATTCTCGTTTGAGTATCTTTCTCTAAGGCTTTCTGATGCGAGTTTCTATTGCGTTTGAGAGTGTTTCCGGTGTGGGCGTGTGTTTCTTTCAAACTGAGTATCTTTCTATCGTTTGAGTATGTTTACTATTGCACTTTGAGTATCTTTTCAATTCTCGTCTGAGTAACTTTTGAACGGCTTTCTGATGCGAGTTTCTATTGAATTTGAGAGTGTTTCCAGTGTGGGGGTGTGTTTCTTTCAAACTGAGTATCTTTCTATCGTTTGAGTATGTTTACTATTGCACTTTGAGTATCTTTTCAATTCTCGTTTGACTATCTTTCTGTAAGGCTTTCTGATGCGAGTTTCTATTGAATTTGAGAGTGTTTCCAGTGTGGGCGTGTGTTTCTTTCAAACTGAGTATCTTTCTATCGTTTGAGTATGTTTACTATTGCACTTTGAGTATCTTTTCAATTTTCGTTTGAGTATCTTTTTGTAAGGCTTTCTGAGGCGAGTTTCTATTGAATTTTTGTGTGTTTCCAGTGTGGGCGTGTGTTTCTTTCAAACTGAGTATCTTTCTATCGTTTGAGTATGGTTACTATTGCAATTTGAGTATCTTTTCAATTATCGTTTGAGTATCTTTCTCAACGGCTTTCGATGCGAGTTTTTCTTGAATTTGAGAGTGTTTCTAGTGTGGGCGTGTGTTTCTTTCAAACTGAGTATCTTTCTATCGTTTGAGTATGTTTACTATTGCACTTTAAGTATCTTTTCAATTCTCGTTTGACTATCTTTCTGAACGGCTTTCGATGCGAGTTTTTCTTGAATTTGAGAGTGTTTCCAGTGTGGGCGTGTGTTTCTTTCAAACTGAGTATCTTTCTATCGTTTGAGTATGTTTACTATTGCACTTTGAGTATCTTTTCAATTCTCGTCTGAGTATCTTTTGAACGGCTTTCTGATGCGAGTTTCTATTGAATTTGAGAGTGTTTCCGGTGTGGGCGTGTGTTTCTTTCAAACTGAGTATCTTTCTATCGTTTGAGTATGGTTACTATTGCAATTTGAGTATCTTTTCAATTATCGTTTGAGTATCTTTCTCAACGGCTTTCGATGCGAGTTTTTCTTGAATTTGAGAGTGTTTACAGTGTGGGCGTGTGTTTCTTTCAAACTGAGTATCTTTCTATCGTTTGAGTATGTTTACTATTGCAATTTGAGTATCTTTTCAATCCTCGTTTGAGTATCTTTCTGAACGGCCTTCGATGCGAGTTTTTCTTGAATTTGAGAGTGTTTCCAGTGTGGGCGTGTGTTTCTTTCAAACTGAGTATCTTTCTATCGTTTGAGTATGTTTACTATTGCACTTTGAGTATCTTTTCAATTCTCGTTTGAGTATCTTTCTATAAGGCTTTCTGATGCGAGTTTCTATTGAATTTGAGAGTGTTTCCAGTGTGGGCGTGTGTTTCTTTCAAACTGAGTATCTTTCTATCGTTTGAGTATGTTTACTATTGCACTTTGAGTATCTTTTCAATTTTCGTTTGAGTATCTTTCTGTAAGGCTTTCTGAGGCGAGTTTCTATTGAATTTTTGTGTGTTTCCAGTGTGGGCGTGTGTTTCTTTCAAACTGAGTATCTTTCTATCGTTTGAGTATGGTTACTATTGCAATTTGAGTATCTTTTCAATTATCGTTTGAGTATCTTTCTCAACGGCTTTCGATGCGAGTTTTTCTTGAATTTGAGAGTGTTTCCAGTGTGGGGGTGTGTTTCTTTCAAACTGAGTATCTTTCTATCGTTTGAGTATGTTTACTATTGCACTTTGAGTATCTTTTCAATTCTCGTTTGACTATCTTTCTGAACGGCTTTCGATGCGAGTTTTTCTTGAATTTGAGAGTGTTTACAGTGTGGGCGTGTGTTTCTTTCAAACTGAGTATCTTTCTATCGTTTGAGTATGTTTACTATTGCACTTTGAGTATCTTTTCAATTCTCGTTTGAGTATCTTTCTGTAAGGCTTTCTGATGCGAGTTTCTATTGAATTTGAGAGTGTTTCCAGTGTGGGCGTGTGTTTCTTTCAAACTGAGTATCTTTCTATCTTTTGAGTATGTTTACTATTGCAATTTGAGTATCTTTTCAATTCTCGTTTGACTATCTTTCTGAACGGCTTTCGATGCGAGTTTTTCTTGAATTTGAGAGTGTTTCCAGTGTGGGCGTGTGTTTCTTTCAAACTGAGTATCTTTCTATCGTTTGAGTATGTTTACTATTGCACTTTGAGTATTTTTTCAATTCTCGTTTGAGTATCTTTCTGTAAGGCTTTCTGATGCGAGTTTCTATTGAATTTGAGAGTGTTTCCAGTGTGGGCGTGTGTTTCTTTCAAACTGAGTATCTTTCTATCTTTTGAGTATGTTTACTATTGCACTTTGAGTATCTTTTCAATTCTCGTTTGACTATCTTTCTGAACGGCTTTCGATGCGAGTTTTTCTTGAATTTGAGAGTGTTTCCAGTGTGGGCGTGTGTTTCTTTCAAACTGAGTATCTTTCTATCGTCTGAGTATGTTTACTATTGCACTTTGAGTATCTTTTCAATTCTCGTTTGAGTATCTTTCTGTAAGGCTTTCTGATGCGAGTTTCTATTGAATTTGAGAGTGTTTCCAGTGTGGGCGTGTGTTTCTTTCAAACTGAGTATCTTTCTATCTTTTGAGTATGTTTACTATTGCAATTTGAGTATCTTTTCAATCCTCGTTTGAGTATCTTTCTGAAAGGCTTTCGATGCGAGTTTTTCTTGAATTTGAGAGTGTTTCCAGTGTGGGGGTGTGTTTCTTTCAAACTGAGTATCTTTCTATCGTTTGAGTATGTTTACTATTGCACTTTGAGTATCTTTTCAATTCTCGTTTGAGTATCTTTCTGAACGGGCTTCGATGCGAGTTTTTCTTGAATTTGAGAGTGTTTCCAGTGTGGGCGTGTGTTTCTTTCAAACTGAGTATCTTTCTATCGTTTGAGTATGTTTACTATTGCACTTTGAGTATCTTTTCAATTCTCGTTTGACTATCTTTCTGTAAGGCTTTCTGATGCGAGTTTCTATTGAATTTGAGAGTGTTTCCAGTGTGGGCGTGTGTTTCTTTCAAACTGAGTATCTTTCTATCTTTTGAGTATGTTTACTATTGCAATTTGAGTATCTTTTCAATCCTCGTTTCAGTATCTTTCTGAAAGGCTTTCGATGCGAGTTTTTCTTGAATTTGAGAGTGTTTCCAGTGTGGGGGTGTGTTTCTTTCAAACTGAGTATCTTTCTATCGTTTGAGTATGTTTACTATTGCACTTTGAGTATCTTTTCAATTCTCGTTTGAGTATCTTTCTGTAAGGCTTTCTGAGGCGAGTTTCTATTGAATTTTTGTGTGTTTCCAGTGTGGGCGTGTGTTTCTTTCAAACTGAGTATCTTTCTATCGTTTGAGTATGGTTACTATTGCAATTTGAGTATCTTTTCAATTCTCGTTTGAGTATCTTTCTGAACGGCTTTCTGAGGCGAGTTTCTATTGAATTTTTGTGTGTTTCCAGTGTGGGCGTGTGTTTCTTTCAAACTGAGTATCTTTCTATCGTTTGAGTATGGTTACTATTGCAATTTGAGTATCTTTTCAATTATCGTTTGAGTATCTTTCTCAACGGCTTTCGATGCGAGTTTTTCTTGAATTTGAGAGTGTTTCCAGTGTGGGCGTGTGGTTCTTTCAAACTGAGTATCTTTCTATCGTTTGAGTATGTTTACTATTGCAATTTGAGTATCTTTTCAATCCTCGTTTGAGTATCTTTCTGAACGGCCTTCGATGCGAGTTTTTCTTGAATTTGAGAGTGTTTCCAGTGTGGGCGTGTGTTTCTTTCAAACTGAGTATCTTTTTATCATTTGAGTATGTTTACTATTGCACTTTGAGTATCTTTTCAATTCTCGTTTGAGTATCTTTCTGTAAGTCTTTCTGATGCGAGTTTCTATTGAATTTGAGAGTGTTTCCAGTGTGGGCGTGTGTTTCTTTCAAACTGAGTATCTTTCTATCTTTTGAGTATGTTTACTATTGCAATTTGAGTATCTTTTCAATACTCGTTTGAGTATCTTTCTGAAAGGCTTTCGATGCGAGTTTTTCTTGAATTTGAGAGTGTTTCCAGTGTGGGGGTGTGTTTCTTTCACACTGAGTATCTTTCTATCGTTTGAGTATGTTTACTATTGCACTTTGAGTATCTTTTCAATTCTCGTTTGACTATCTTTCTGAACGGCTTTCGATGCGTGTTTTTCTTGAATTTGAGAGTGTTTCCAGTGTGGGCGTGTGTTTCTTTCAAACTGAGTATCTTTCTATCATTTGAGTATGTTTACTATTGCACTTTGAGTATCTTTTCAATTCTCGTTTGAGTATCTTTCTGTAAGGCTTTCTGATGCGAGTTTCTATTGAATTTGAGAGTGTTTCAAGTGTGGGCGTGTGTTTCTTTCAAACTGAGTATCTTTCTATCGTTTGAGTATGTTTACTATTGCACTTTGAGTATCTTTTCAATTTTCGTTTGAGTATCTTTCTGTAAGGCTTTCTGAGGCGAGTTTCTATTGAATTTTTGTGTGTTTCCAGTGTGGGCGTGTGTTTCTTTCAAACTGAGTATCTTTCTATCGTTTGAGTATGGTTACTATTGCAATTTGAGTATCTTTTCAATTATCGTTTGAGTATCTTTCTCAACGGCTTTCGATGCGAGTTTTTCTTGAATTTGAGAGTGTTTCCAGTGTGGGGGTGTGTTTCTTTCAAACTGAGTATCTTTCTATCGTTTGAGTATGTTTACTATTGCACTTTGAGTATCTTTTCAATTCTCGTTTGACTATCTTTCTGAACGGCTTTCGATGCGAGTTTTTCTTGAATTTGAGAGTGTTTACAGTGTGGGCGTGTGTTTCTTTCAAACTGAGTATCTTTCTATCGTTTGAGTATGTTTACTATTGCACTTTGAGTATCTTTTCAATTCTCGTTTGAGTATCTTTCTGTAAGGCTTTCTGATGCGAGTTTCTATTGAATTTGAGAGTGTTTCCAGTGTGGGCGTGTGTTTCTTTCAAACTGAGTATCTTTCTATCTTTTGAATATGTTTACTACTGCAATTTGAGTATCTTTTCAATTCTCGTTTGAGTATCTTTCTGTAAGGCTTTCGATGCGAGTTTTTCTTGAATTTGAGAGTGTTTCCAGTGTGGGCGTGTGTTTCTTTCAAACTGAGTATCTTTCTATCGTTTGAGTATGTTTACTATTGCACTTTGAGTATCTTTTCAATTCTCGTTTGAGTATCTTTCTGTAAGGCTTTCTGATGCGAGTTTCTATTGAATTTGAGAGTGTTTCCAGTGTGGGGGTGTTTTTCTTTCAAACTGAGTATCTTTCTATCGTTTGAGTATGTTTACTATTGCAATTTGAGTATCTTTTCAATTCTCGTTTGAGTATCTTTCTGTAAGGCTTTCTGATGCGAGTTTCTATTGAATTTGAGAGTGTTTCCAGTGTGGGCGTGTGTTTCTTTCAAACTGAGTATCTTTCTATCGTTTGAGTATGTTTACTATTGCACTTTGAGTATCTTTTCAATTTTCCTTTGAGTATTTTTCTGTAAGGCTTTCTGAGGCGAGTTTCTATTGAATTTTTGTGTGTTTCCAGTGTGGGCGTGTGTTTCTTTCAAACTGAGTATCTTTCTATCGTTTGAGTATGGTTACTACTGCAATTTGAGTATCTTTTCAATTCTCGTTTGACTATCTTTCTGAACGGCTTTCGATGCGAGTTTTTCTTGAATTTGAGAGTGTTTCCAGTGTGGGCGTGTGTTTCTTTGAAACTGAGTATCTTTCTATCGTTTGAGTATGTTTACTATTGCACTTTGAGTATCTTTTCAATTCTCGTTCGAGTATCTTTCTGTAAGGCTTTCTGATGCGAGTTTCTATTGAATTTGAGAGTGTTTCCAGTGTGGGCGTGTGTTTCTTTCAAACTGAGTATCTTTCTATCTTTTGAGTATGTTTACTACTGCAATTTGAGTATCTTTTCAATTCTCGTTTGACTATCTTTCTGAACGGCTTTCGATGCGAGTTTTTCTTGAATTTGAGAGTGTTTCCAGTGTGGGCGTGTGTTTCTTTCAAACTGAGTATCTTTCTATCATTTGAGTATGTTTACTATTGCACTTTGAGTATCTTTTCAATTCTCGTTTGAGTATCTTTCTGTAAGGCTTTCTGATGCGAGTTTCTATTGAATTTGAGAGTGTTTCAAGTGTGGGCGTGTGTTTCTTTCAAACTGAGTATCTTTCTATCGTTTGAGTATGTTTACTATTGCACTTTGAGTATCTTTTCAATTTTCGTTTGAGTATCTTTCTGTAAGGCTTTCTGAGGCGAGTTTCTATTGAATTTTTGTGTGTTTCCAGTGTGGGCGTGTGTTTCTTTCAAACTGAGTATCTTTCTATCGTTTGAGTATGGTTACTATTGCAATTTGAGTATCTTTTCAATTATCGTTTGAGTATCTTTCTCAACGGCTTTCGATGCGAGTTTTTCTTGAATTTGAGAGTGTTTCCAGTGTGGGGGTGTGTTTCTTTCAAACTGAGTATCTTTCTATCGTTTGAGTATGTTTACTATTGCACTTTGAGTATCTTTTCAATTCTCGTTTGACTATCTTTCTGAACGGCTTTCGATGCGAGTTTTTCTTGAATTTGAGAGTGTTTACAGTGTGGGCGTGTGTTTCTTTCAAACTGAGTATCTTTCTATCGTTTGAGTATGTTTACTATTGCACTTTGAGTATCTTTTCAATTCTCGTTTGAGTATCTTTCTGTAAGGCTTTCTGATGCGAGTTTCTATTGAATTTGAGAGTGTTTCCAGTGTGGGCGTGTGTTTCTTTCAAACTGAGTATCTTTCTATCTTTTGAATATGTTTACTACTGCAATTTGAGTATCTTTTCAATTCTCGTTTGACTATCTTTCTGAACGGCTTTCGATGCGAGTTTTTCTTGAATTTGAGAGTGTTTCCAGTGTGGGCGTGTGTTTCTTTCAAACTGAGTATCTTTCTATCGTTTGAGTATGTTTACTATTGCACTTTGAGTATCTTTTCAATTCTCGTTTGAGTATCTTTCTGTAAGGCTTTCTGATGCGAGTTTCTATTGAATTTGAGAGTGTTTCCAGTGTGGGGGTGTGTTTCTTTCAAACTGAGTATCTTTCTATCGTTTGAGTATGTTTACTATTGCAATTTGAGTATCTTTTAAATTCTCGTTTGAGTATCTTTCTGTAAGGCTTTCTGATGCGAGTTTCTATTGAATTTGAGAGTGTTTCCAGTGTGGGCGTGTGTTTCTTTCAAACTGAGTATCTTTCTATCGTTTGAGTATGTTTACTATTGCACTTTGAGTATCTTTTCAATTTTCCTTTGAGTATTTTTCTGTAAGGCTTTCTGAGGCGAGTTTCTATTGAATTTTTGTGTGTTTCCAGTGTGGGCGTGTGTTTCTTTCAAACTGAGTATCTTTCTATCGTTTGAGTATGGTTACTACTGCAATTTGAGTATCTTTTCAATTCTCGTTTGACTATCTTTCTGAACGGCTTTCGATGCGAGTTTTTCTTGAATTTGAGAGTGTTTACAGTGTGGGCGTGTGTTTCTTTCAAACTGAGTATCTTTCTATCGTTTGAGTATGTTTACTATTGCACTTTGAGTATCTTTTCAATTCTCGTTCGAGTATCTTTCTGTAAGGCTTTCTGATGCGAGTTTCTATTGAATTTGAGAGTGTTTCCAGTGTGGGCGTGTGTTTCTTTCAAACTGAGTATCTTTCTATCTTTTGAGTATGTTTACTACTGCAATTTGAGTATCTTTTCAATTCTCGTTTGACTATCTTTCTGAACGGCTTTCGATGCGAGTTTTTCTTGAATTTGAGAGTGTTTCCAGTGTGGGCGTGTGTTTCTTTCAAACTGAGTATCTTTCTATCGTTTGAGTATGTTTACTATTGCACTTTGAGTA
Source organism: Argentina anserina (assembly GCF_933775445.1). Taxonomy (NCBI): domain Eukaryota; kingdom Viridiplantae; phylum Streptophyta; class Magnoliopsida; order Rosales; family Rosaceae; genus Argentina; species Argentina anserina. Next base: position 101,366 of record NW_026089522.1, on the reverse strand, counting down.
TCTTTTCAATTCTCGTTTGAGTATCTTTCTGTAAGGCTTTCTTATGCGAGTTTCTATTGAATTTGAGAGTGTTTCCAGTGTGGGCGTGTGTTTCTTTCAAACTGAGTATCTTTCTATCTTTTGAGTATGTTTACTATTGCACTTTGAGTATCTTTTCAATTCTCGTTTGACTATCTTTCTGAACGGCTTTCGATGCGAGTTTTTCTTGAATTTGAGAGTGTTTCCAGTGTGGGCGTGTGTTTCTTTCAAACTGAGTATCTTTCTATCTTTTCAGTATGTTTACTATTGCAATTTGAGTATCTTTTCAATTCTCGTTTCAGTATCTTTCTGAACGGCTTTCGATGCGAGTTTTTCTTGAATTTGAGAGTGTTTCCAGTGTGGGCGTGTGTTTCTTTGAAACTGAGTATCTTTCTATCGTTTGAGTATGTTTACTATTGCACTTTGAGTATCTTTTCAATTCTCGTTTGAGTATCTTTCTGTAAGGCTTTCTGATGCGAGTTTCTATTGAATTTGAGAGTGTTTCCAGTGTGGGGGTGTGTTTCTTTCAAACTGAGTATCTTTCTATCGTTTGAGTATGTTTACTATTGCAATTTGAGTATCTTTTCAATTCTCGTTTGAGTATCTTTCTGTAAGGCTTTCTGATGCGAGTTTCTATTGAATTTGAGAGTGTTTCCAGTGTGGGCGTGTGTTTCTTTCAAACTGAGTATCTTTCTATCGTTTGAGTATGTTTACTATTGCACTTTGAGTATCTTTTCAATTTTCGTTTGAGTATCTTTCTGTAAGGCTTTCTGAGGCGAGTTTCTATTGAATTTTTGTGTGTTTCCAGTGTGGGCGTGTGTTTCTTTCAAACTGAGTATCTTTCTATCGTTTGAGTATGGTTACTACTGCAATTTGAGTATCTTTTCAATTCTCGTTTGACTATCTTTCTGAACGGCTTTCGATGCGAGTTTTTCTTGAATTTGAGAGTGTTTACAGTGTGGGCGTGTGTTTCTTTCAAACTGAGTATCTTTCTATCGTTTGAGTATGTTTACTATTGCACTTTGAGTATCTTTTCAATTCTCGTTCGAGTATCTTTCTGTAAGGCTTTCTGATGCGAGTTTCTATTGAATTTGAGAGTGTTTCCAGTGTGGGCGTGTGTTTCTTTCAAACTGAGTATCTTTCTATCTTTTGAGTATGTTTACTACTGCAATTTGAGTATCTTTTCAATTCTCGTTTGACTATCTTTCTGAACGGCTTTCGATGCGAGTTTTTCTTGAATTTGAGAGTGTTTCCAGTGTGGGCGTGTGTTTCTTTCAAACTGAGTATCTTTCTATCGTTTGAGTATGTTTACTATTGCACTTTGAGTATCTTTTCAATTCTCGTTTGAGTATCTTTCTGTAAGGCTTTCTCATGCGAGTTTCTATTGAATTTGAGAGTGTTTCCAGTGTGGGCGTGTGTTTCTTTCAAACTGAGTATCTTTCTATCTTTTGAGTATGTTTACTATTGCACTTTGAGTATCTTTTCAATTCTCGTTTGACTATCTTTCTGAACGGCTTTCGATGCGAGTTTTTCTTGAATTTGAGAGTGTTTCCAGTGTGGGCGTGTGTTTCTTTCAAACTGAGTATCTTTCTATCGTTTGAGTATGTTTACTATTGCACTTTGAGTATATTTTCAATTCTCGTTTGAGTATCTTTCTGTAAGGCTTTCTGATGCGAGTTTCTATTGAATTTGAGAGTGTTTCCAGTGTGGGCGTGTGTTTCTTTCAAACTGAGTATCTTTCTATCTTTTGAGTATGTTTACTATTGCAATTTGAGTATCTTTTCAATTCTCGTTTCAGTATCTTTCTGAACGGCTTTCGATGCGAGTTTTTCTTGAATTTGAGAGTGTTTCCAGTGTGGGCGTGTGTTTCTTTGAAACTGAGTATCTTTCTATCGTTTGAGTATGTTTACTATTGCACTTTGAGTATCTTTTCAATTCTCGTTTGAGTATCTTTCTGTAAGGCTTTCTGATGCGAGTTTCTATTGAATTTGAGAGTGTTTCCAGTGTGGGCGTGTGTTTCTTTCAAACTGAGTATCTTTCTATCTTTTGAGTATGTTTACTATTGCAATTTGAGTATCTTTTCAATCCTCGTTTCAGTATCTTTCTGAAAGGCTTTCGATGCGAGTTTTTCTTGAATTTGAGAGTGTTTCCAGTGTGGGGGTGTGTTTCTTTCAAACTGAGTATCTTTCCATCGTTTGAGTATGTTTACTATTGCACTTTGAGTATCTTTTCAATCCTCGTTTGAGTATCTTTCTGAACGGCCTTCGATGCGAGTTTTTCTTGAATTTGAGAGTGTTTCCAGAGTGGGCGTGTGTTTCTTTCAAACTGAGTATCTTTCTATCGTTTGAGTATGTTTACTATTGCACTTTGAGTATCTTTTCAATTCTCGTTTGAGTATCTTTCTGTAAGGCTTTCTGATGCGAGTTTCTATTGAATTTGAGAGTGTTTCCAGTGTGGGCGTGTGTTTCTTTCAAACTGAGTATCTTTCTATATTTTGAGTATGTTTACTATTGCATTTTGAGTATCTTTTCAATTCTCGTTTGAGTATCTTTCTGTAAGGCTTTCTGATGCGAGTTTCTATTGAATTTGAGAGTGTTTCCAGTGTGGGCATGTGTTTCTTTCAAACTGAGTATCTTTCTATCGTTTGAGTATGTTTACTATTGCAATTTGAGTATCTTTTCAATTCTCGTTTGACTATCTTTCTGAACGGCTTTCGATGCGAGTTTTTCTTGAATTTGAGAGTGTTTACAGTGTGGGCGTGTGTTTCTTTCAAACTGAGTATCTTTCTATCGTTTGAGTATGTTTACTATTGCAATTTGAGTATCTTTTCAATTCTCGTTTGACTATCTTTCTGAACGGCTTTCGATGCGAGTTTTTCTTGAATTTAAGAGTGTTTACAGTGTGGGCGTGTGTTTCTTTCAAACTGAGTATCTTTCTATCGTTTGAGTATGTTTACTATTGCACTTTGAGTATCTTTTCAATTCTCGTTTGAGTATCTTTCTGTAAGGCTTTCTGATGCGAGTTTCTATTGAATTTGAGAGTGTTTCCAGTGTGGGGGTGTGTTTCTTTCAAACTGAGTATCTTTCTATCGTTTGAGTATGTTTACTATTGCAATTTGAGTATCTTTTCAATTCTCGTTTGAGTATCTTTCTGTAAGGCTTTCTGATGCGAGTTTCTATTGAATTTGAGAGTGTTTCCAGTGTGGGCGTGTGTTTCTTTCAAACTGAGTATCTTTCTATCGTTTGAGTATGTTTACTATTGCACTTTGAGTATCTTTTCAATTTTCGTTTGAGTATCTTTCTGTAAGGCTTTCTGAGGCGAGTTTCTATTGCAGTTTTGTGTGTTTCCAGTGTGGGCGTGTGTTTCTTTCAAACTGAGTATCTTTCTATCGTTTGAGTATGGTTACTACTGCAATTTGAGTATCTTTTCAATTCTCGTTTGACTATCTTTCTGAACGGCTTTCGATGCGAGTTTTTCTTGAATTTGAGAGTGTTTACAGTGTGGGCGTGTGTTTCTTTCAAACTGAGTATCTTTCTATCGTTTGAGTATGTTTACTATTGCACTTTGAGTATCTTTTCAATTCTCGTTCGAGTATCTTTCTGTAAGGCTTTCTGATGCGAGTTTCTATTGAATTTGAGAGTGTTTCCAGTGTGGGCGTGTGTTTCTTTCAAACTGAGTATCTTTCTATCTTTTGAGTATGTTTACTACTGCAATTTGAGTATCTTTTCAATTCTCGTTTGACTATCTTTCTGAACGGCTTTCGATGCGAGTTTTTCTTGAATTTGAGAGTGTTTCCAGTGTGGGCGTGTGTTTCTTTCAAACTGAGTATCTTTCTATCGTTTGAGTATGTTTACTATTGCACTTTGAGTATCTTTTCAATTCTCGTTTGAGTATCTTTCTGTAAGGCTTTCTCATGCGAGTTTCTATTGAATTTGAGAGTGTTTCCAGTGTGGGCGTGTGTTTCTTTCAAACTGAGTATCTTTCTATCTTTTGAGTATGTTTACTATTGCACTTTGAGTATCTTTTCAATTCTCGTTTGACTATCTTTCTGAACGGCTTTCGATGCGAGTTTTTCTTGAATTTGAGAGTGTTTCCAGTGTGGGCGTGTGTTTCTTTCAAACTGAGTATCTTTCTATCTTTTGAGTATGTTTACTATTGCAATTTGAGTATCTTTTCAATTCTCGTTTCAGTATCTTTCTGAACGGCTTTCGATGCGAGTTTTTCTTGAATTTGAGAGTGTTTCCAGTGTGGGCGTGTGTTTCTTTGAAACTGAGTATCTTTCTATCGTTTGAGTATGTTTACTATTGCACTTTGAGTATCTTTTCAATTCTCGTTTGAGTATCTTTCTGTAAGGCTTTCTGATGCGAGTTTCTATTGAATTTGAGAGTGTTTCCAGTGTGGGCGTGTGTTTCTTTCAAACTGAGTATCTTTCTATCTTTTGAGTATGTTTCCTATTGCAATTTGAGTATCTTTTCAATCCTCGTTTCAGTATCTTTCTGAAAGGCTTTCGATGCGAGTTTTTCTTGAATTTGAGAGTGTTTCCAGTGTGGGGGTGTGTTTCTTTCAAACTGAGTATCTTTCTATCGTTTGAGTATGTTTACTATTGCACTTTGAGTATCTTTTCAATCCTCGTTTGAGTATCTTTCTGAACGGCCTTCGATGCGAGTTTTTCTTGAATTTGAGAGTGTTTCCAGAGTGGGCGTGTGTTTCTTTCAAACTGAGTATCTTTCTATCGTTTGAGTATGTTTACAATTGCACTTTGAGTATCTTTTCAATTCTCGTTTGAGTATCTTTCTGTAAGGCTTTCTGATGCGAGTTTCTACTGAATTTGAGAGTGTTTCCAGTGTGGGCGTGTGTTTCTTTCAAACTGAGTATCTTTCTATCGTTTAAGTATGTTTACTATTGCAATTTGAGTATCTTTTCAATTCTCGTTTGAGTATCTTTCTGTAAGGCTTTCTGATGCGAGTTTCTATTGAATTTGAGAGTGTTTCCAGTGTGGGCGTGTGTTTCTTTCAAACTGAGTATCTTTCTATCGTTTGAGTATGGTTACTATTGCAGTTTGAGTATCTTTTCAATTATCGTTTGAGTATCTTTCTCAACGGCTTTCGATGCGAGTTTTTCTTGAATTTGAGAGTGTTTCCAGTGTGGGGGTGTGTTTCTTTCAAACTGAGTATATTTCTATCGTTTGAGTATGTTTACTATTGCAATTTGAGTATCTTTTCAATTCTCGTTTGACTATCTTTCTGAACGGCTTTCGATGCGAGTTTTTCTTGAATTTGAGAGTGTTTACAGTGTGGGCGTGTGTTTCTTTCAAACTGAGTATCTTTCTATCGTTTGAGTATGTTTACTATTGCACTTTGAGTAACTTTTCAATTCTCGTTTGAGTATCTTTCTGTAAGGCTTTCTGATGCGAGTTTCTATTGAATTTGAGAGTGTTTCCAGTGTGGGGGTGTGTTTCTTTCAAACTGAGTATCTTTCTATCGTTTGAGTATGTTTACTATTGCAATTTGAGTATCTTTTCAATTCTCGTTTGAGTATCTTTCTGTAAGGCTTTCTGATGCGAGTTTCTATTGAATTTGAGAGTGTTTCCAGTGTGGGCGTGTGTTTCTTTCAAACTGAGTATCTTTCTATCGTTTGAGTATGTTTACTATTGCACTTTGAGTATCTTTTCAATTTTCGTTTGAGTATCTTTCTGTAAGGCTTTCTGAGGCGAGTTTCTATTGAATTTTTGTGTGTTTCCAGTGTGGGCGTGTGTTTCTTTCAAACTGAGTATCTTTCTATCGTTTGAGTATGGTTACTACTGCAATTTGAGTATCTTTTCAATTATCGTTTGACTATCTTTCTGAACGGCTTTCGATGCGAGTTTTTCTTGAATTTGAGAGTGTTTACAGTGTGGGCGTGTGTTTCTTTCAAACTGAGTATCTTTCTATCGTTTGAGTATGTTTACTATTGCACTTTGAGTATCTTTTCAATTCTCGTTCGAGTATCTTTCTGTAAGGCTTTCTGATGCGAGTTTCTATTGAATTTGAGAGTGTTTCCAGTGTGGGCGTGTGTTTCTTTTAAACTGAGTATCTTTCTATCTTTTGAGTATGTTTACTACTGCAATTTGAGTATCTTTTCAATTCTCGTTTGACTATCTTTCTGAACGGCTTTCGATGCGAGTTTTTCTTGAATTTGAGAGTGTTTCCAGTGTGGGCGTGTGTTTCTTTCAAACTGAGTATCTTTCTATCGTTTGAGTATGTTTACTATTGCACTTTGAGTATCTTTTCAATTCTCGTTTGATTATCTTTCTGTAAGGCTTTCTTATGCGAGTTTCTATTGAATTTGAGAGTGTTTCCAGTGTGGGCGTGTGTTTCTTTCAAACTGAGTATCTTTCTATCTTTTGAGTATGTTTACTATTGCACTTTGAGTATCTTTTCAATTCTCGTTTGACTATCTTTCTGAACGGCTTTCGATGCGAGTTTTTCTTGAATTTGAGAGTGTTTCCAGTGTGGGCGTGTGTTTCTTTCAAACTGAGTATCTTTCTATCGTTTGAGTATGTTTACTATTGCACTTTGAGTATCTTTTCAATTCTCGTTTGAGTATCTTTCTGTAAGGCTTTCTGATGCGAGTTTCTATTGAATTTGAGAGTGTTTCCAGTGTGGGCGTGTGTTTCTTTCAAACTGAGTATCTTTCTATCGTTTGAGTATGTTTACTATTGCACTTTGAGTATCTTTTCAATTCTCGTTTGAGTATCTTTCTGTAAGGCTTTCTGATGCGAGTTTCTATTGAATTTGAGAGTGTTTCCAGTGTGGGCGTGTGTTTCTTTCAAACTGAGTATCTTTCTATCTTTTGAGTATGTTTACTATTGCAATTTGAGTATCTTTTCAATCCTCGTTTGAGTATCTTTCTGAAAGGCTTTCGATGCGAGTTTTTCTTGAATTTGAGAGTGTTTCCAGTGTGGGGGTGTGTTTCTTTCAAACTGAGTATCTTTCTATCGTTTGAGTATGTTTACTATTGCACTTTGAGTATCTTTTCAATTCTCGTTTGAGTATCTTTTCAATTCTCGTTTGAGTATCTTTCTGTAAGGCTTTCTGATGCGAGTTTCTATTGAATTTGAGAGTGTTTCCAGTGTGGGCGTGTGTTTCTTTCAAACTGAGTATCTTTCTATCTTTTGAGTATGTTTACTATTGCAATTTGAGTATCTTTTCAATTCTCGTTTGACTATCTTTCTGAACGGCTTTCGATGCGAGTTTTTCTTGAATTTGAGAGTGTTTCCAGTGTGGGCGTGTGTTTCTTTCAAACTGAGTATCTTTCTATCGTTTGAGTATGTTTACTATTGCACTTTGCGTATCTTTTCAATTCTCGTTTGAGTATCTTTCTGTAAGACTTTCTGATGCGAGTTTCTATTGAATTTGAGAGTGTTTCCAGTGTGGGCGTGTGTTTCTTTCAAACTGAGTATCTTTCTATCTTTTGAGTATGTTTACTATTGCAATTTGAGTATCTTTTCAATCCTCGTTTGAGTATCTTTCTGAAAGGCTTTCGATGCGAGTTTTTCTTGAATTTGAGAGTGTTTCCAGTGTGGGGGTGTGTTTCTTTCAAACTGAGTATCTTTCTATCGTTTGAGTATGTTTACTATTGCACTTTGAGTATCTTTTCAATTATCGTTTGAGTATCTTTCTGTAAGGCTTTCTGAGGCGAGTTTCTATTGAATTTTTGTGTGTTTACAGTGTGGGCGTGTGTTTCTTTCAAACTGAGTATCTTTCTATCGTTTGAGTATGTTTACTATTGCACTTTGAGTAACTTTTCAATTCTCGTTTGGGTATCTTTCTGTAAGGCTTTCTGATGCGAGTTTCTATTGAATTTGAGAGTGTTTCCAGTGTGGGGGTGTGTTTCTTTCAAACTGAGTATCTTTCTATCGTTTGAGTATGTTTACTATTGCAATTTTAGTATCTTTTCAATTCTCGTTTGAGTATCTTTCTGTAAGGCTTTCTGATGCGAGTTTCTATTGAATTTGAGAGTGTTTCCAGTGTGGGCGTGTGTTTCTTTCAAACTGAGTATCTTTCTATCGTTTGAGTATGTTTACTATTGCACTTTGAGTATCTTTTCAATTGTCGTTTGAGTATCTTTCTGTAAGGCTTTCTGAGGCGAGTTTCTATTGAATTTTTGTGTGTTTCCAGTGTGGGCGTGTGTTTCTTTCAAACTGAGTATCTTTCTATCGTTTGAGTATGGTTACTACTGCAATTTGAGTATCTTTTCAATTATCGTTTGACTATCTTTCTGAACGGCTTTCGATGCGAGTTTTTCTTGAATTTGAGAGTGTTTACAGTGTGGGCGTGTGTTTCTTTCAAACTGAGTATCTTTCTATCGTTTGAGTATGTTTACTATTGCACTTTGAGTATCTTTTCAATTCTCGTTCGAGTATCTTTCTGTAAGGCTTTCTGATGCGAGTTTCTATTGAATTTGAGAGTGTTTCCAGTGTGGGCGTGTGTTTCTTTCAAACTGAGTATCTTTCTATCTTTTGAGTATGTTTACTACTGCAATTTGAGTATCTTTTCAATTCTCGTTTGACTATCTTTCTGAACGGCTTTCGATGCGAGTTTTTCTTGAATTTGAGAGTGTTTCCAGTGTGGGCGTGTGTTTCTTTCAAACTGAGTATCTTTCTATCGTTTGAGTATGTTTACTATTGCACTTTGAGTATCTTTTCAATTCTCGTTTGATTATCTTTCTGTAAGGCTTTCTTATGCGAGTTTCTATTGAATTTGAGAGTGTTTCCAGTGTGGGCGTGTGTTTCTTTCAAACTGAGTATCTTTCTATCTTTTGAGTATGTTTACTATTGCACTTTGAGTATCTTTTCAATTCTCGTTTGACTATCTTTCTGAACGGCTTTCGATGCGAATTTTTCTTGAATTTGAGAGTGTTTCCAGTGTGGGCGTGTGTTTCTTTCAAACTGAGTATCTTTCTATCGTTTGAGTATGTTTACTATTGCACTTTGAGTATCTTTTCAATTCTCGTTTGACTATCTTTCTGAACGGCTTTCGATGCGAGTTTTTCTTGAATTTGAGAGTGTTTCCAGTGTGGGCGTGTGTTTCTTTCAAACTGAGTATCTTTCTATCGTTTGAGTATGTTTACTATTGCACTTTGAGTATCTTTTCAATTCTCGTTTGAGTATCTTTCTGTAAGGCTTTCTGATGCGAGTTTCTATTGAATTTGAGAGTGTTTCCAGTGTGGGCGTGTGTTTCTTTCAAACTGAGTATCTTTCTATCGTTTGAGTATGTTTACTATTGCACTTTGAGTATCTTTTCAATTCTCGTTTGAGTATCTTTTTGTAAGGCTTTCTGATGCGAGTTTCTATTGAATTTGAGAGTGTTTCCAGTGTGGGCGTGTGTTTCTTTCAAACTGAGTATCTTTCTATCTTTTGAGTATGTTTACTATTGCAATTTGAGTATCTTTTCAATCCTCGTTTGAGTATCTTTCTGAAAGGCTTTCGATGCGAGTTTTTCTTGAATTTGAGAGTGTTTCCAGTGTGGGGGTGTGTTTCTTTCAAACTGAGTATCTTTCTATCGTTTGAGTATGTTTACTATTGCACTTTGAGTATCTTTTCAATTCTCGTTTGAGTATCTTTTCAATTCTCGTTTGAGTATCTTTCTGTAAGGCTTTCTGATGCGAGTTTCTATTGAATTTGAGAGTGTTTCCAGTGTGGGCGTGTGTTTCTTTCAAACTGAGTATCTTTCTATCTTTTGAGTATGTTTACTATTGCAATTTGAGTATCTTTTCAATTCTCGTTTGACTATCTTTCTGAACGGCTTTCGATGCGAGTTTTTCTTGAATTTGAGAGTGTTTCCAGTGTGGGCGTGTGTTTCTTTCAAACTGAGTATCTTTCTATCGTTTGAGTATGTTTACTATTGCACTTTGCGTATCTTTTCAATTCTCGTTTGAGTATCTTTCTGTAAGGCTTTCTGATGCGAGTTTCTATTGAATTTGAGAGTGTTTCCAGTGTGGGCGTGTGTTTCTTTCAAACTGAGTATCTTTCTATCTTTTGAGTATGTTTACTATTGCAATTTGAGTATCTTTTCAATCCTCGTTTGAGTATCTTTCTGAAAGGCTTTCGATGCGAGTTTTTCTTGAATTTGAGAGTGTTTCCAGTGTGGGGGTGTGTTTCTTTCAAACTGAGTATCTTTCTATCGTTTGAGTATGTTTACTATTGCACTTTGAGTATCTTTTCAATTATCGTTTGAGTATCTTTCTGTAAGGCTTTCTGAGTCGAGTTTCTATTGAATTTTTGTGTGTTTCCAGTCTGGGCGTGTGTTTCTTTCAAACTGAGTATCTTTCTATCGTTTGAGTATGGTTACTATTGCAATTTGAGTATCTTTTCAATTATCGTTTGAGTATCTTTCTCAACGGCTTTCGATGCGAGTTTTTCTTGAATTTGAGAGTGTTTCCAGTGTGGGCGTGTGGTTCTTTCAAACTGAGTATCTTTCTATCGTTTGAGTATGTTTACTATTGCAATTTGAGTATCTTTTCAATCCTCGTTTGAGTATCTTTCTGAACGGCCTTCAATGCGAGTTTTTCTTGAATTTGAGAGTGTTTCCAGTGTGGGCGTGTGTTTCTTTCAAACGGAGTATCTTTTTATCGTTTGAGTATGTTTACTATTGCACTTTGAGTATCTTTTCAATTCTCGTTTGAGTATCTTTCTGTAAGGCTTTCTGATGCGAGTTTCTATTGAATTTTAGAGTGTTTCCAGTGTGGGCATGTGTTTCTTTCAAACTGAGTATCTTTCTATCTTTTGAGTATGTTTACTATTCCAATTTGAGTATCTTTTCAATCCTCGTTTGAGTATCTTTCTGAAAGGCTTTCGATGCGAGTTTTTCTTGAATTTGAGAGTGTTTCCAGTGTGGGGGGTGTGTTTCTTTCAAACTGAGTATCTTTCTATCGTTTGAGTATGTTTACTATTGCAATTTGAGTATCTTTTCAATTCTCGTTTGAGTATCTTTCTGTAAGGCTTTCTGATGCGAGTTTCTATTGAATTTGAGAGTGTTTCCAGTGTGGGCGTGTGTTTCTTTCAAACTGAGTATCTTTCTATCTTTTGAGTATGTTTACTACTGCAATTTGAGTATCTTTTCAATTCTCGTTTGACTATCTTTCTGAACGGCTTTCGATGCGAGTTTTTCTTGAATTTGAGAGTGTTTCCAGTGTGGGCGTGTGTTTCTTTCAAACTGAGTATCTTTCTATCGTTTGAGTATGTTTACTATTGCACTTTGAGTATCTTTTCAATTCTCGTTTGAGTATCTTTCTGTAAGGCTTTCTGATGCGAGTTTCTATTGAATTTGAGAGTGTTTCCAGTGTGGGCGTGTGTTTCTTTCAAACTGAGTATCTTTCTATCTTTTGAGTATGTTTACTATTGCAATTTGAGTATCTTTTCAATCCTCGTTTCAGTATCTTTCTGAATGGCTTTCGATGCGAGTTTTTCTTGAATTTGAGAGTGTTTCCAGTGTGGGGGTGTGTTTCTTTCAAACTGAGTATCTTTCTATCGTTTGAGTATGTTTACTATTGCACTTTGAGTATCTTTTCAATTCTCGTTTGAGTATCTTTCTGTAAGGCTTTCTGAGGCGAGTTTCTATTGAATTTTTGTGTGTTTCCAGTGTGGGCGTGTGTTTCTTTCAAACTGAGTATCTTTCTATCGTTTGAGTATGGTTACTATTGCAATTTGAGTATCTTTTCAATCCTCGTTTGAGTATCTTTCTGAACGGCCTTCGATGCGAGTTTTTCTTGAATTTGAGAGTGTTTCCAGTGTGGGCGTGTGTTTCTTTAAAACTGAGTATCTTTCTATCGTTTGAGTATGTTTACTATTGCACTTTGAGTATCTTTTCAATTCTCGTTTGAGTATCTTTCTGTAAGGCTTTCTGATGCGAGTTTCTACTGAATTTGAGAGTGTTTCCAGTGTGGGCGTGTGTTTCTTTCAAACTGAGTATCTTTCTATCTTTTGAGTATGTTTACTATTGCAATTTGAGTATCTTTTCAATCCTCGTTTGAGTATCTTTCTGAAAGGCTTTCGATGCGAGTTTTTCTTGAATTTGAGAGTGTTTCCAGTGTGGGGGTGTGTTTCTTTCAAACTGAGTATCTTTCTATCGTTTGAGTATGTTTACTATTGCACTTTGAGTATCTTTTCAATCCTCGTTTGAGTATCTTTCTGAACGGCCTTCAATGCGAGTTTTTCTTGAATTTGAGAGTGTTTCCAGTGTGGGCGTGTGTTTATTTCAAACTGAGTATCTTTTTATCGTTTGAGTATGTTTACTATTGCACTTTGAGTATCTTTTCAATTCTCGTTTGAGTATCTTTCTGTAAGGCTTTCTGATGCGAGTTTCTATTGAATTTGAGAGTGTTTCCAGTGTGGGCGTGTGTTTCTTTCAAACTGAGTATCTTTCTATCTTTTAAGTATGTTTACTACTGCAATTTGAGTATCTTTTCAATTCTCGTTTGACTATCTTTCTGAACGGCTTTCGATGCGAGTTTTTCTTGAATTTGAGAGTGTTTACAGTGTGGGCGTGTGTTTCTTTCAAACTGAGTATCTTTCTATCGTTTGAGTATGTTTACTATTGCACTTTGAGTAACTTTTCAATTCTCGTTTGGGTATCTTTCTGTAAGGCTTTCTGATGCGAGTTTCTATTGAATTTGAGAGTGTTTCCAGTGTGGGGGTGTGTTTCTTTCAAACTGAGTATCTTTCTATCGTTTGAGTATGTTTACTATTGCAATTTGAGTATCTTTTCAATTCTCGTTTGAGTATCTTTCTGTAAGGCTTTCTGATGCGAGTTTCTATTGAATTTGAGAGTGTTTCCAGTGTGGGCGTGTGTTTCTTTCAAACTGAGTATCTTTCTATCGTTTGAGTATGTTTACTATTGCACTTTGAGTATCTTTTCAATTGTCGTTTGAGTATCTTTCTGTAAGGCTTTCTGAGGCGAGTTTCTATTGAATTTTTGTGTGTTTCCAGTGTGGGCGTGTGTTTCTTTCAAACTGAGTATCTTTCTATCGTTTGAGTATGGTTACTACTGCAATTTGAGTATCTTTTCAATTATCGTTTGACTATCTTTCTGAACGGCTTTCGATGCGAGTTTTTCTTGAATTTGAGAGTGTTTCCAGTGTGGGCGTGTGTTTCTTTCAAACTGAGTATCTTTCTATCGTTTGAGTATGTTTACTATTGCACTTTGAGTATCTTTTCAATTCTCGTTCGAGTATCTTTCTGTAAGGCTTTCTGATGCGAGTTTCTATTGAATTTGAGAGTGTTTCCAGTGTGGGCGTGTGTTTCTTTCAAACTGAGTATCTTTCTATCGTTTGAGTATGTTTACTATTGCACTTTGAGTATCTTTTCAATTCTCGTTTGATTATCTTTCTGTAAGGCTTTCTTATGCGAGTTTCTATTGAATTTGAGAGTGTTTCCAGTGTGGGCGTGTGTTTCTTTCAAACTGAGTATCTTTCTATCTTTTGAGTATGTTTACTATTGCACTTTAAGTATCTTTTCAATTCTCGTTTGACTATCTTTCTGAACGGCTTTCGATGCGAATTTTTCTTGAATTTGAGAGTGTTTCCAGTGTGGGCGTGTGTTTCTTTGAAACTGAGTATCTTTCTATCGTTTGAGTATGTTTACTATTGCACTTTGAGTATCTTTTCAATTCTCGTTTAACTATCTTTCTGAACGGCTTTCGATGCGAGTTTTTCTTGAATTTGAGAGTGTTTCCAGTGTGGGCGTGTGTTTCTTTCAAACTGAGTATCTTTCTATCGTTTGAGTATGTTTACTATTGCACTTTGAGTATCTTTTCAATTCTCGTTTGAGTATCTTTCTGTAAGGCTTTCTGATGCGAGTTTCTATTGAATTTGAGAGTGTTTCCAGTGTGGGCGTGTGTTTCTTTCAAACTGAGTATCTTTCTATCGTTTGAGTATGTTTACTATTGCACTTTGAGTATCTTTTCAATTCTCGTTTGAGTATCTTTCTGTAAGGCTTTCTGATGCGAGTTTCTATTGAATTTGAGAGTGTTTCCAGTGTGGGCGTGTGTTTCTTTCAAACTGAGTATCTTTCTATCTTTTGAGTATGTTTACTATTGCAATTTGAGTATCTTTTCAATCCTCGTTTGAGTATCTTTCTGAAAGGCTTTCGATGCGAGTTTTTCTTGAATTTGAGAGTGTTTCCAGTGTGGGCGTGTGTTTCTTTCAAACTGAGTATCTTTCTATCGTTTGAGTATGTTTACTATTGCACTTTGAGTATCTTTTCAATTCTCGTTTGACTATCTTTCTGAACGGCTTTCGATGCGAGTTTTTCTTGAATTTGAGAGTGTTTCCAGTGTGGGCGTGTGTTTCTTTCAAACTGAGTATCTTTCTATCGTTTGAGTATGTTTACTATTGCACTTTGAGTATCTTTTCAATTCTCGTTTGACTATCTTTCTGAACGGCTTTCGATGCGAGTTTTTCTTGAATTTGAGAGTGTTTCCAGTGTGGGCGTGTGTTTCTTTCAAACTGAGTATCTTTCTATCGTTTGAGTATGTTTACTATTGCACTTTGAGTATCTTTTCAATTCTCGTTTGAGTATCTTTCTGTAAGGCTTTCTGATGCGAGTTTCTACTGAATTTGAGAGTGTTTCCAGTGTGGGCGTGTGTTTCTTTCAAACTGAGTATCTTTCTATCTTTTGAGTATGTTTACTATTGCAATTTGAGTATCTTTTCAATCCTCGTTTGAGTATCTTTCTGAAAGGCTTTCGATGCGAGTTTTTCTTGAATTTGAGAGTGTTTCCAGTGTGGGGGTGTGTTTCTTTCAAACTGAGTATCTTTCTATCGTTTGAGTATGTTTACTATTGCACTTTGAGTATCTTTTCAATTCTCGTTTGAGTATCTTTTCAATTCTCGTTTGAGTATCTTTCTGTAAGGCTTTCTGATGCGAGTTTCTATTGAATTTGAGAGTGTTTCCAGTGTGGGCGTGTGTTTCTTTCAAACTGAGTATCTTTCTATCTTTTGAGTATGTTTACTATTGCACTTTGAGTATCTTTTCAATTCTCGTTTGACTATCTTTCTGAACGGCTTTCGATGCGAGTTTTTCTTGAATTTGAGAGTGTTTCCAGTGTGGGCGTGTGTTTCTTTCAAACTGAGTATCTTTCTATCGTTTGAGTATGTTTACTATTGCACTTTGCGTATCTTTTCAATTCTCGTTTGAGTATCTTTCTGTAAGGCTTTCTGATGCGAGTTTCTATTGAATTTGAGAGTGTTTCCAGTGTGGGCGTGTGTTTCTTTCAAACTGAGTATCTTTCTATCTTTTGAGTATGTTTACTATTGCAATTTGAGTATCTTTTCAATCCTCGTTTGAGTATCTTTCTGAAAGGCTTTCGATGCGAGTTTTTCTTGAATTTGAGAGTGTTTCCAGTGTGGGGGTGTGTTTCTTTCAAACTGAGTATCTTTCTATCGTTTGAGTATGTTTACTATTGCACTTTGAGTATCTTTTCAATTATCGTTTGAGTATATTTCTGTAAGGCTTTCTGAGGCGAGTTTCTATTGAATTTTTGTGTGTTTCCAGTCTGGGCGTGTGTTTCTTTCAAACTGAGTATCTTTCTATCGTTTGAGTATGGTTACTATTGCAATTTGAGTATCTTTTCAATTATCGTTTGAGTATCTTTCTCAACGGCTTTCGATGCGAGTTTTTCTTGAATTTGAGAGTGTTTCCAGTGTGGGCGTGTGGTTCTTTCAAACTGAGTATCTTTCTATCGTTTGAGTATGTTTACTATTACAATTTGAGTATCTTTTCAATCCTCGTTTGAGTATCTTTCTGAACGGCCTTCAATGCGAGTTTTTCTTGAATTTGAGAGTGTTTCCAGTGTGGGCGTGTGTTTCTTTCAAACTGAGTATCTTTTTATCGTTTGAGTATGTTTACTATTGCACTTTGAGTATCTTTTCAATTCTCGTTTGAGTATCTTTCTGTAAGGCTTTCTGATGCGAGTTTCTATTGAATTTGAGAGTGTTTCCAGTGTGGGCATGTGTTTCTTTCAAACTGAGTATCTTTCTATCTTTTGAGTATGTTTACTATTCCAATTTGAGTATCTTTTCAATCCTCGTTTGAGTATCTTTCTGAAAGGCTTTCGATGCGAGTTTTTCTTGAATTTGAGAGTGTTTCCAGTGTGGGGGTGTGTTTCTTTCAAACTGAGTATCTTTCTATCGTTTGAGTATGTTTACTATTGCAATTTGAGTATCTTTTCAATTCTCGTTTGAGTATCTTTCTGTAAGGCTTTCTGATGCGAGTTTCTACTGAATTTGAGAGTGTTTCCAGTGTGGGCGTGTGTTTCTTTCAAACTGAGTATCTTTCTATCTTTTGAGTATGTTTACTACTGCAATTTGAGTATCTTTTCAATTCTCGTTTGACTATCTTTCTGAACGGCTTTCGATGCGAGTTTTTCTTGAATTTGAGAGTGTTTCCAGTGTGGGCGTGTGTTTCTTTCAAACTGAGTATCTTTCTATCGTTTGAGTATGGTTACTATTGCAATTTGAGTATCTTTTCAATCCTCGTTTGAGTATCTTTCTGAACGGCCTTCGATGCGAGTTTTTCTTGAATTTGAGAGTGTTTCCAGTGTGGGCGTGTGTTTCTTTCAAACTGAGTATCTTTCTATCGTTTGAGTATGTTTACTATTGCACTTTGAGTATCTTTTCAATTCTCGTTTAACTATCTTTCTGAACGGCTTTCGATGCGAGTTTTTCTTGAATTTGAGAGTGTTTCCAGTGTGGGCGTGTGTTTCTTTCAAACTGAGTATCTTTCTATCGTTTGAGTATGTTTACTATTGCACTTTGAGTATCTTTTCAATTCTCGTTTGAATATCTTTCTGTAAGGCTTTCTGATGCGAGTTTCTATTGAATTTGAGAGTGTTTCCAGTGTGGGCGTGTGTTTCTTTCAAACTGAGTATCTTTCTATCGTTTGAGTATGTTTACTATTGCACTTTGAGTATCTTTTCAATTCTCGTTTGAGTATCTTTCTGTAAGGCTTTCTGATGCGAGTTTCTATTGAATTTGAGAGTGTTTCCAGTGTGGGCGTGTGTTTCTTTCAAACTGAGTATCTTTCTATCTTTTGAGTATGTTTACTATTGCAATTTGAGTATCTTTTCAATCCTCGTTTGAGTATCTTTCTGAAAGGCTTTCGATGCGAGTTTTTCTTGAATTTGAGAGTGTTTCCAGTGTGGGCGTGTGTTTCTTTCAAACTGAGTATCTTTCTATCGTTTGAGTATGTTTACTATTGCACTTTGAGTATCTTTTCAATTCTCGTTTGACTATCTTTCTGAACGGCTTTCGATGCGAGTTTTTCTTGAATTTGAGAGTGTTTCCAGTGTGGGCGTGTGTTTCTTTCAAACTGAGTATCTTTCTATCGTTTGAGTATGTTTACTATTGCACTTTGAGTATCTTTTCAATTCTCGTTTGACTATCTTTCTGAACGGCTTTCGATGCGAGTTTTTCTTGAATTTGAGAGTGTTTCCAGTGTGGGCGTGTGTTTCTTTCAAACTGAGTATCTTTCTATCGTTTGAGTATGTTTACTATTGCACTTTGAGTATCTTTTCAATTCTCGTTTGAGTATCTTTCTGTAAGGCTTTCTGATGCGAGTTTCTACTGAATTTGAGAGTGTTTCCAGTGTGGGCGTGTGTTTCTTTCAAACTGAGTATCTTTCTATCTTTTGAGTATGTTTACTATTGCAATTTGAGTATCTTTTCAATCCTCGTTTGAGTATCTTTCTGAAAGGCTTTCGATGCGAGTTTTTCTTGAATTTGAGAGTGTTTCCAGTGTGGGGGTGTGTTTCTTTCAAACTGAGTATCTTTCTATCGTTTGAGTATGTATACTATTGCACTTTGAGTATCTTTTCAATCCTCGTTTGAGTATCTTTCTGAACGGCCTTCAATGCGAGTTTTTCTTGAATTTGAGAGTGTTTCCAGTGTGGGCGTGTGTTTCTTTCAAACTGAGTATCTTTTTATCGTTTGAGTATGTTTACTATTGCACTTTGAGTATTTTTTCAATTCTCGTTTGAGTATCTTTCTGTAAGGCTTTCTGATGCGAGTTTCTATTGAATTTGAGAGTGTTTCCAGTGTGGGCATGTGTTTCTTTCAAACTTAGTATCTTTCTATCTTTTGAGTATGTTTACTATTCCAATTTGAGTATCTTTTCAATCCTCGTTTGAGTATCTTTCTGAAAGGCTTTCGATGCGAGTTTTTCTTGAATTTGAGAGTGTTTCCAGTGTGGGGGTGTGTTTCTTTCAAACTGAGTATCTTTCTATCGTTTGAGTATGTTTACTATTGCAATTTGAGTATCTTTTCAATTCTCGTTTGAGTATCTTTCTGTAAGGCTTTCTGATGCGAGTTTCTATTGAATTTGAGAGTGTTTCCAGTGTGGGCGTGTGTTTCTTTCAAACTGAGTATCTTTCTATCTTTTGAGTATGTTTACTACTGCAATTTGAGTATCTTTTCAATTCTCGTTTGACTATCTTTCTGAACGGCTTTCGATGCGAGTTTTTCTTGAATTTGAGAGTGTTTCCAGTGTGGGCGTGTGTTTCTTTCAAACTGAGTATCTTTCTATCGTTTGAGTATGTTTACTATTGCACTTTGAGTATCTTTTCAATTCTCGTTTGAGTATCTTTCTGTAAGGCTTTCTGATGCGAGTTTCTATTGAATTTGAGAGTGTTTCCAGTGTGGGCGTGTGTTTCTTTCAAACTGAGTATCTTTCTATCTTTTGAGTATGTTTACTATTGCAATTTGAGTATCTTTTCAATCCTCGTTTCAGTATCTTTCTGAAAGGCTTTCGATGCGAGTTTTTCTTGAATTTGAGAGTGTTTCCAGTGTGGGGGTGTGTTTCTTTCAAACTGAGTATCTTTCTATCGTTTGAGTATGTTTACTATTGCACTTTGAGTATCTTTTCAATTCTCGTTTGAGTATCTTTCTGTAAGGCTTTCTGAGGCGAGTTTCTATTGAATTTTTGTGTGTTTCCAGTGTGGGCGTGTGTTTCTTTCAAACTGAGTATCTTTCTATCGTTTGAGTATGGTTACTATTGCAATTTGAGTATCTTTTCAATCCTCGTTTGAGTATCTTTCTGAACGGCCTTCGATGCGAGTTTTTCTTGAATTTGAGAGTGTTTCCAGTGTGGGCGTGTGTTTCTTTCAAACTGAGTATCTTTCTATCGTTTGAGTATGTTTACTATTGCACTTTGAGTATCTTTTCAATTCTCGTTTGAGTATCTTTCTGTAAGGCTTTCTGATGCGAGTTTCTACTGAATTTGAGAGTGTTTCCAGTGTGGGCGTGTGTTTCTTTCAAACTGAGTATCTTTCTATCTTTTGAGTATGTTTACTATTGCAATTTGAGTATCTTTTCAATCCTCGTTTGAGTATCTTTCTGAAAGGCTTTCGATGCGAGTTTTTCTTGAATTTGAGAGTGTTTCCAGTGTGGGCGTGTGTTTCTTTCAAACTGAGTATCTTTCTATCCTTTGAGTATGTTTACTATTGCAATTTGAGTATCTTTTTAATCCTCGTTTGAGTATCTTTCTGAAAGGCTTTCGATGCGAGTTTTTCTTGAATTTGAGAGTGTTTCCAGTGTGGGCGTGTGTTTCTTTCAAACTGAGTATCTTTATATCGTTTGAGTATGTTTACTATTGCAATTTGAGTATCTTTTCAATTCTCGTTTGAGTATCTTTTTAAACGGCTTTCGATACGAGTTTTTCTTGAATTTGAGAATGTTTCCAGTGTGGGCGTGTGTTTCTTTCAAACTGAGTATCTTTATATCATTTGAGTATGTTTACTATTGCACTTTGAGTATCTTTTCAATTCTCGTTTGAGTATCTTTCTGAACGGCTTTCGATGCGAGTTTTTTTTGAATTTGAGAGTGTTTCCAGTGTGGGCGTGTGTTTCTTTCAAACTGAGTATCTTTCTATCGTTTGAGTATGTTTACTATTGCACTTTGAGTATCTTTCCAATTTTCATTTGAGTATCTTTCTGTAAGGCTTTCTGAGGCGAGTTTCTATTGAATTTTTGTGTGTTTCCAGTGTGGGCGTGTGTTTCTTTCAAACTGAGTATCTTTCTATCGTTTGAGTGTGGTTACTATTGCAATTTGAGTATCTTTTCAATTATCGTTTGAGTATCTTTCTCAACGGCTTTCGATGCGAGTTTTTCTTGAATTTGAGAGTGTTTCCAGTGTGTTTCTTTCAAACTGAGTATCTTTCTATCGTTTGAGTATGTTTACTATTGCACTTTGAGTATCTTTTCAATTCTCGTTTGACTATCTTTCTGAACGTCTTTCGATGCGAGTTTTTCTTGAATTTGAGAGTGTTTCCAGTGTGGGCGTGTGTTTCTTTCAAACTTAGTATCTTTTTATCGTTTGAGTATGTTTACTATTGCAATTTGAGTATCTTTTCAATTCTCGTTTGAGTATCTTTCTGAACGGCTTTCTGATGCGAGTTTCTATTGAATTTGAGAGTGTTTCCAGTGTGGGCGTGTGTTTCTTTCAAACTGAGTATCTTTCTATCGTTTGAGTATGTTTGCTATTGCAATTTGAGTATCTTTTCAATCCTCGTTTGAGTATCTTTCTGAACGGCCTTCGATGCTAGTTTTTCTTGAATTTGAGAGTGTTTCCAGTGTGGGCGTGTGTTTCTTTCAAACTGAGTATCTTTCTATCGTTTGAGTATGTTTACTATTGCACTTTGAGTATCTTTTCAATTCTCGTTTGAGTATCTTTCTGTAAGGCTTTCTGATGCGAGTTTCTATTGAATTTGAGAGTGTTTCCAGTGTGGGCGTGTGTTTCTTTCAAACTGAGTATCTTTCTATCTTTTGAGTATGTTTACTATTGCAATTTGAGTATCTTTTCAATCCTCGTTTGAGTATCTTTCTGTAAGGCTTTCTGAGGCGAGTTTCTATTGAATTTTTGTGTGTTTCCAGTGTGGGCGTGTGTTTCTTTCAAACTGAGTATCTTTCTATCGTTTGATTATGGTTACTATTGCAATTTGAGTATCTTTTCAATCCTCGTTTGAGTATCTTTCTGAACGGCCTTCGATGCGAGTTTTTCTTGAATTTGAGAGTGTTTCCAGTGTGGGCGTGTGTTTCTTTCAAACTGAGTATCTTTCTATCGTTTGAGTATGTTTACTATTGCACTTTGAGTATCTTTTCAATTCTCGTTTAAGTATCTTTCTGTAAGGCTTTCTGATGCGAGTTTCTACTGAATTTGAGAGTGTTTCCAGTGTGGGCGTGTGTTTCTTTCAAACTGAGTATCTTTCTATCTTTTGAGTATGTTTACTATTGCAATTTGAGTATCTTTTCAATCCTCGTTTGAGTATCTTTCTGAAAGGCTTTCGATGCGAGTTTTTCTTGAATTTGAGAGTGTTTCCAGTGTGGGGGTGTGTTTCTTTCAAACTGAGTATCTTTCTATCGTTTGAGTATGTTTACTATTGCACTTTCAGTATCTTTTCAATCCTCGTTTCAGTATCTTTCTGAAAGGCTTTCGATGCGAGTTTTTCTTGAATTTGAGAGTGTTTCCAGTGTGGGGGTGTGTTTCTTTCAAACTGAGTATCTTTCTATCGTTTGAGTATGTTTACTATTGCACTTTGAGTATCTTTTCAATTCTCGTTTGACTATCTTTCTGAACGGCTTTCGATGCGAGTTTTTCTTGAATTTGAGAGTGTTTCCAGTGTGGGCGTGTGTTTCTTTCAAACTGAGTATCTTTTTATCGTTTGAGTATGTTTACTATTGCACTTTGAGTATCTTTTCAATTCTCGTTTGAGTATCTTTCTGTAAGGCTTTCTGATGCGAGTTTCTATTGAATTTGAGAGTGTTTCAAGTGTGGGCGTGTGTTTCTTTCAAACTGAGTATCTTTCTATCGTTTAATTATGTTTACTATTGCAATTTGAGAATCTTTTAAATTCTCGTTTGAGTATCTTTCTGTAAGGCTTTCTGATGCGAGTTTCTATTGAATTTGAGAGTGTTTCCAGTGTGGGCGTGTGTTTCTTTCAAACTGAGTATCTTTCTATCGTTTGAGTATGGTTACTATTGCAATTTGAGTATCTTTTCAATTATCGTTTGAGTATCTTTCTCAACGGCTTTCGATGCGAGTTTTTCTTGAATTTGAGAGTGTTTCCAGTGTGGGCGTGTGTTTCTTTCAAACTGAGTATCTTTCTATCCTTTGAGTATGTTTACTATTGCACTTTGAGTATCTTTTCAATTCTCGTTTGAGTATCTTTCTGTAAGGCTTTCTGATGCGAGTTTCTATTGAATTTGAGAGTGTTTCAAGTGTGGGCGTGTGTTTCTTTCAAACTGAGTATCTTTCTATCGTTTAATTATGTTTACTATTGCAATTTGAGTATCTTTTAAATTCTCGTTTGAGTATCTTTCTGTAAGGCTTTCTGATGCGAGTTTCTATTGAATTTGAGAGTGTTTCCAGTGTGGGCGTGTGTTTCTTTCAAACTGAGTATCTTTCTATCGTTTGAGTATGGTTACTATTGCAATTTGAGTATCTTTTCAATTATCGTTTGAGTATCTTTCTCAACGGCTTTCGATGCGAGTTTTTCTTGAATTTGAGAGTGTTTCCAGTGTGGGCGTGTGTTTCTTTCAAACTGAGTATCTTTCTATCCTTTGAGTATGTTTACTATTGCAATTTGAGTATCTTTTCAATCCTCGTTTGAGTATCTTTCTAAACGGCTTTCGATGCGAGTTTTTCTTGAATTTGAGAGTGTTTCCAGTGTGGGCATGTGTTTCTTTCAAACTGAGTATCTTTCTATCGTTTCAGTATGTTTACTATTGCACTTTGAGTATCTTTCCAATTTTCATTTGAGTATCTTTCTGTAAGGCTTTCTGAGGCGAGTTTCTATTGAATTTTTGTGTGTTTCCAGTGTGGGCGTGTGTTTCTTTCAAACTGAGTATCTTTCTATCGTTTGAGTGTGGTTACTATTGCAATTTGAGTATCTTTTCAATTATCGTTTGAGTATCTTTCTCAACGGCTTTCGATGCGAGTTTTTCTTGAATTTGAGAGTGTTTCCAGGAGTGTGTTTCTTTCAAACTGTGTATCTTTCTATCGTTTGAGTATGTTTACTATTGCACTTTGAGTATCTTTTCAATTCTCGTTTGACTATCTTTCTGAACGTCTTTCGATGCGAGTTTTTCTTGAATTTGAGAGTGTTTTCCAGTGTGGGCGTGTGTTTTCTTTCAAACTGAGAGTCTTTCTATCGTTTGAGTATGTTTACTATTGCACTTTGAGTATCTTTTCAAATCTCGTTTAAGTATCTTTCTGTAAGGCTTTCTGATGCGAGTTTTTCTTGAATTTGAGAGTGTTTCCAGTGTGGGCGTGTGTTTCTTTCAAACTGAGAGTCTTTCTATCGTTTGAGTATGTTTACTATTGCACTTTGAGTATCTTTTCAAATCTCGTTTGAGTATCTTTCTGTAAGGCTTTCTGATGCGAGTTTCTATTGAATTTGAGAGTGTTTCCTGTGTGGGCGTGTGTTTCTTTCAAACTGAGTATCTTTCTATCTTTTGAGTATGTTTACTATTGCACTTTGAATATCTTTTCAATTCTCGATTGAGTATCTTTCTGTAAGGCTTTCTGAGGCGAGTTTCTCTTTTGAATTTTTGATGTGTTTCCAGTGTGGGCGTGTGTTTCTTTCAAACTGAGTATCTTTCTATCGTTTGAGTATGTTTACTATTGCAATTTGAGTATCTTTTGAATCCTCATTTGAGTATCTTTCTGAACGGCTTTCGATCCGAGTTTTTCTTGAATTTGAGAGTGTTTCCAGTGTGGGCGTGTGTTTCTTTCAAACTAAGTATCTTTCTATCGTTTGAGTATGTTTACTATTGCACTTTGAGTATCTTTTCAATTCTCGTTTGAGTATCTTTCTGAACGGCTTTCGATGCGAGTTTTTCTTGAATTTGAGAGCATTTCCAGTGTGGGCGTGTGTTTCTTTCAAACTAAGTATCTTTCTATCGTTTGAGTATGTTTACTATTGCACTTTGAGTATCTTTTCAATTCTCGTTTGAGTATCTTTCTGAACGGCTTTCGATGCGAGTTTTTTTTTGAATTTGAGAGTGTTTCCAGTGTGGGCGTGTGTTTCTTTCAAACTGAGTATCTTTCTATCGTTTGAGTATGTTTACTATTGCAATTTGAGTATCTTTTCAATTATCGTTTGAGTATCTTTCTGAACGGCTTTCTGATGCGAGTTTCTATTGAATTTGAGAGTGTTTCCAGTGTGGGCGTGTGTTTCTTTCAAACTGAGTATCTTTCTATCGTTTGAGTATGTTTACTATTGCACTTTGAGTATCTTTTCAATTCTCGTTTGAGTATCTTTCTGTAAGGCTTTCTGAGGCGAGTTTCTATTGAATTTTTGTGTGTTTCCAGTGTGGGCGTGTGTTTCTTTCAAACTGAGTATTTTTCTATCGTTTGAGTATGTTTACTATTGCAATTTGAGTATCTTTTCAATTATCGTTTGAGTATCTTTCTGTAAGGCTTTCTGATGCGAGTTTCTATTGAATTTGAGAGTGTTTCCAGTGTGGGCGTGTGTTTCTTTCAAACTGAGTATCTTTCTATCTTTTGAGTATGTTTCCTATTGCAATTTGAGTATCTTTTCAATCCTCGTTTCAGTATCTTTCTGAAAGGCTTTCGATGCGAGTTTTTCTTGAATTTGAGAGTGTTTCCAGTGTGGGGGTGTGTTTCTTTCAAACTGAGTATCTTTCTATCGTTTGAGTATGTTTACTATTGCACTTTGAGTATCTTTTCAATCCTCGTTTGAGTATCTTTCTGAACGGCCTTCGATGCGAGTTTTTCTTGAATTTGAGAGTGTTTCCAGAGTGGGCGTGTGTTTCTTTCAAACTGAGTATCTTTCTATCGTTTGAGTGTGGTTACTATTGCAATTTGAGTATCTTTTCAATTATCGTTTGAGTATCTTTCTCAAAGGCTTTCGATGCGAGTTTTTCTTGAATGTGAGAGTGTTTCCAGTGTGTTTCTTTCAAACTGAGTATCTTTCTATCGTTTGAGTATGTTTACTATTGCACTTTGAGTATCTTTTCAATTCTCGTTTGACTATCTTTCTGAACGTCTTTCGATGCGAGTTTTTCTTGAATTTGAGAGTGTTTCCAGTGTGGGCGTGTGTTTCTTTCAAACTGAGAGTCTTTCTATCGTTTGAGTATGTTTACTATTGCACTTTGAGTATCTTTTCAAATCTCGTTTAAGTATCTTTCTGTAAGGCTTTCTGATGCGAGTTTTTCTTGAATTTGAGAGTGTTTCCAGTGTGGGCGTGTGTTTCTTTCAAACTGAGAGTCTTTCTATCGTTTGAGTATGTTTACTATTGCACTTTGAGTATCTTTTCAAATCTCGTTTGAGTATCTTTCTGTAAGGCTTTCTGATGCGAGTTTCTATTGAATTTGAGAGTGTTTCCTGTGTGGGCGTGTGTTTCTTTCAAACTGAGTATCTTTCTATCTTTTGAGTATGTTTACTATTGCACTTTGAATATCTTTTCAATTCTCGTTTGAGTATCTTTCTGTAAGGCTTTCTGAGGCGAGTTTCTATTGAATTTTTGTGTGTTTCCAGTGTGGGCGTGTGTTTCTTTCAAACTGAGTATCTTTCTATCGTTTGAGTATGTTTACTATTGCAATTTGAGTATCTTTTGAATCCTCATTTGAGTATCTTTCTGAACGGCTTTCGATCCGAGTTTTTCTTGAATTTGAGAGTGTTTCCAGTGTGGGCGTGTGTTTCTTTCAAACTAAGTATCTTTCTATCGTTTGAGTATGTTTACTATTGCACTTTGAGTATCTTTTCAATTCTCGTTTGAGTATCTTTCTGTAAGGCTTTCTGAGGCGAGTTTCTATTGAATTTTTGTGTGTTTCCAGTGTGGGCGTGTGTTTCTTTCAAACTGAGTATCTTTCTATCGTTTGAGTATGTTTACTATTGCAATTTGAGTATCTTTTCAATCCTCATTTGAGTATCTTTCTGAACGGCTTTCGATCCGAGTTTTTCTTGAATTTGAGAGTGTTTCCAGTGTGGGCGTGTGTTTCTTTCAAACTAAGTATCTTTCTATCGTTTGAGTATGTTTACTATTGCAATTTGAGTATCTTTTCAATTATCGTTTGAGTATCTTTCTGAACGGCTTTCTGATGCGAGTTTCTATTGAATTTGAGAGTGTTTCCAGTGTGGGCGTGTGTTTCTTTCAAACTGAGTATCTTTCTATCGTTTGAGTATGTTTACTATTGCACTTTGAGTATCTTTTCAATTCTCGTTTGAGTATCTTTCTGTAAGGCTTTCTGAGGCGAGATTCTATTGAATTTTTGTGTGTTTCCAGTGTGGGCGTGTGTTTCTTTCAAACTGAGTATTTTTCTATCGTTTGAGTATGTTTACTATTGCAATTTGAGTATCTTTTCAATTATCGTTTGAGTATCTTTCTGTAAGGCTTTCTGATGCGAGTTTCTATTGAATTTGAGAGTGTTTCCAGTGTGGGCGTGTGTTTCTTTCAAACTGAGTATCTTTCTATCATTTGAGTATGTTTCCTATTGCAATTTGAGTATCTTTTCAATCCTCGTTTCAGTATCTTTCTGAAAGGCTTTCGATGCGAGTTTTTCTTGAATTTGAGAGTGTTTCCAGTGTGGGGGTGTGTTTCTTTCAAACTGAGTATCTTTCTATCGTTTGAGTATGTTTACTATTGCACTTTGAGTATCTTTTCAATCCTCGTTTGAGTATCTTTCTGAACGGCCTTCGATGCGAGTTTTTCTTGAATTTGAGAGTGTTTCCAGAGTGGGCGTGTGTTTCTTTCAAACTGAGTATCTTTCTATCGTTTGAGTATGTTTACTATTGCAATTTGAGTATCTTTTCAATTATCGTTTGAGTATCTTTCTGTAAGGCTTTCTGATGCGAGTTTCTATTGAATTTGAGATAGTTTCCAGTGTGGGCGTGTGTTTCTATCCAACTGAGTATCTTTCTATCGTTTGAGTATGTTTACTATTGCACTTTGAGTATCTTTTCAATTCTCGTTTGAGTATCTTTCTGAACGGCTTTCGATGCGAGTTTTTTTTGAATTTGAGAGTGTTTCCAGTGTGGGCGTGTGTTTCTTTCAAACTGAGTATTTTTCTATCGTTTGAGTATGTTTACTATTGCAATTTGAGTATCTTTTCAATTATCGTTTGAGTATCTTTCTGTAAGGCTTTCTGATGCGAGTTTCTATTGAATTTGAGAGTGTTTCCAGTGTGGGCGTGTGTTTCTTTCAAACTGAGTATCTTTCTATCTTTTGAGTATGTTTCCTATTGCAATTTGAGTATCTTTTCAATCCTCGTTTCAGTATCTTTCTGAAAGGCTTTCGATGCGAGTTTTTCTTGAATTTGAGAGTGTTTCCAGTGTGGGGGTGTGTTTCTTTCAAACTGAGTATCTTTCTATCGTTTGAGTATGTTTACTATTGCACTTTGAGTATCTTTTCAATCCTCGTTTCAGTATCTTTCTGAACGGCCTTCGATGCGAGTTTTTCTTGAATTTGAGAGTGTTTGGCGTGTGTTTCTTTCAAACTGAGTATCTTTCTATCGTTTGAGTATGTTTACTATTGCAATTTGAGTATCTTTTCAATTATCGTTTGAGTATCTTTCTGTAAGGCTTTCTGATGCGAGTTTCTATTGAATTTGAGATAGTTTCCAGTGTGGGCGTGTGTTTCTATCCAACTGAGTATCTTTCTATCGTTTGAGTATGTTTACTATTGCACTTTGAGTATCTTTTCAATTCTCGTTTGAGTATCTTTCTGAACGGCTTTCGATGCGAGTTTTTTTTGAATTTGAGAGTGTTTCCAGTGTGGGCGTGTGTTTCTTTCAAACTGAGTATCTTTCTATCGTTTGAGTATGTTTACTATTGCAATTTGAGTATCTTTTCAATTATCGTTTGAGTATCTTTCTGTAAGGCTTTCTGATGCGAGTTTCTATTGAATTTGAGAGTGTTCCTAGTGTGGGCGTGTGTTTCTTTCCAACTGAGTATCTTTCTATCGTTTGAGTATGTTTACTATTGCACTTTGAGTATCTTTTCAATTCTCGTTTGAGTATCTTTCTGTAAGGCTTTCTGAGGCGAGTTTCTATTGAATTTTTGTGTGTTTCCAGTGTGGGCGTGTGTTTCTTTCAAACTGAGTATCTTTCTATCGTTTGAGTATGTTTACTATTGCAATTTGAGTACCTTTTCAATCCTCATTTGAGTATCTTTCTGAACGGCTTTCGATCCGAGTTTTTCTTGAATTTGAGAGTGTTTCCAGTGTGGGCGTGTGTTTCTTTCAAACTAAGTATCTTTCTATCGTTTGAGTATGTTTACTATTGCAATTTGAGTATCTTTTCAATTCTCGTTTGAGTATCTTTCTGAACGGCTTTCGATGCGAGTTTTTTTTGAATTTGAGAGTGTTTCCAGTGTGGGCGTGTGTTTCTTTCAAACTGAGTATCTTTCTATCGTTTGAGTATGTTTACTATTGCAATTTGAGTATCTTTTCAATTATCGTTTGAGTATCTTTCTGTAAGGCTTTCTGATGCGAGTTTCTATTGAATTTGAGAGAGTTTCCAGTGTGGGCGTGTGTTTCTTTCCAACTGAGTATCTTTCTATCGTTTGAGTATGTTTACTATTGCACTTTGAGTATCTTTTCAATTCTCGTTTGAGTATCTTTCTGAACGGCTTTCGATGCGAGTTTTTTTTGAATTTGAGAGTGTTTCCAGTGTGGGCGTGTGTTTCTTTCAAACTGAGTATCTTTCTATCGTTTGAGTATGTTTACTATTGCACTTTGAGTATCTTTTCAATTCTCGTTTGAGTATCTTTCTGAACGGCTTTCAGATGCGAGTTTCTATTGAATTTGAGAGTGTTTCCAGTGTGGGCGTGTGTTTCTTTCAAACTGAGTATCTTTCTATCGTTTGAGTATGTTTACTATTGCACTTTGAGTATCTTTTCAATTCTCGTTTGAGTATCTTTCTGTAAGGCTTTCTGAGGCGAGTTTCTATTGAATTTTTGTGTGTTTCCAGTGTGGGCGTGTGTTTCTTTCAAACTGAGTATCTTTCTATCGTTTGAGTATGTTTACTATTGCAATTTGAGTATCTTTTCAATTATCGTTTGAGTATCTTTCTGTAAGGCTTTCTGATGCGAGTTTCTATTGAATTTGAGAGAGTTTCCAGTGTGGGCGTGTGTTTCTATCCAACTGAGTATCTTTCTATCGTTTGAGTATGTTTACTATTGCACTTTGAGTATCTTTTCAATTCTCGTTTGAGTATCTTTCTGAACGGCTTTCGATGCGAGTTTTTTTTGAATTTGAGAGTGTTTCCAGTGTGGGCGTGTGTTTCTTTCAAACTGAGTATCTTTCTATCGTTTGAGTATGTTTACTATTGCACTTTGAGTATCTTTTCAATTCTCGTTTGAGTATCTTTCTGAACGGCTTTCTGATGCGAGTTTCTATTGAATTTGAGAGTGTTTCCAGTGTGGGCGTGTGTTTCTTTCAAACTGAGTATCTTTCTATCGTTTGAGTATGTTTACTATTGCACTTTGAGTATCTTTTCAATTCTCGTTTGAGTATCTTTCTGTAAGGCTTTCTGAGGCGAGTTTCTATTGAATTTTTGTGTGTTTCCAGTGTGGGCGTGTGTTTCTTTCAAACTGAGTATCTTTCTATCGTTTGAGTATGTTTACTATTGCAATTTGAGTATCTTTTCAATCCTCATTTGAGTATCTTTCTGAACGGCTTTCGATCCGAGTTTTTCTTGAATTTGAGAGTGTTTCCAGTGTGGGCGTGTGTTTCTTTCAAACTAAGTATCTTTCTATCGTTTGAGTATGTTTACTATTGCACTTTGAGTATCTTTTCAATTCTCGTTTGAGTATCTTTCTGAACGGCTTTCGATGCGAGTTTTTCTTGAATTTGAGAGCATTTCCAGTGTGGGCGTGTGTTTCTTTCAAACTAAGTATCTTTCAATCGTTTGAGTATGTTTACTATTGCACTTTGAGTATCTTTTCAATTCTCGTTTGAGTATCTTTCTGAACGGCTTTCGATGCGAGTTTTTCTTGAATTTGAGAGTGTTTCCAGTGTGGGCGTGTGTTTCTTTCAAACTGAGTATCTTTCTATCGTTTGAGTATGTTTACTATTGCAATTTGAGTATCTTTTCAATTATCGTTTGAGTATCTTTCTGAACGGCTTTCTGATGCAAGTTTCTATTGAATTTGAGAGTGTTTCCAGTGTGGGCGTGTGTTTCTTTCAAACTGAGTATCTTTCTATCGTTTGAGTATGTTTACTATTGCACTTTGAGTATCTTTTCTATTCTCGTTTGAGTATCTTTCTGTAAGGCTTTCTGAGGCGAGTTTCTATTGAATTTTTGTGTGTTTCCAGTGTGGGCGTGTGTTTCTTTCAAACTGAGTATCTTTCTATCGTTTGAGTATGTTTACTATTGCAATTTGAGTATCTTTTCAATTATCGTTTGAGTATCTTTCTGTAAGGCTTTCTGATGCGAGTTTCTATTGAATTTGAGAGAGTTTCCAGTGTGGGCGTGTGTTTCTTTCCAATTGAGTATCTTTCTATCGTTTGAGTATGTTCACTATTGCACTTTGAGTATCTTTTCAATTCTCGTTTGAGTATCTTTCTGTAAGGCTTTCTGATGCGAGTTTCTTTTGAATTTGAGAGTGTTTCCAGTGTGGGCGTGTGTTTCTTTCAAACTGAGTATCTTTCTATCGTTTGAGTATGTTTACTATTGCAATTTGAGTATCTTTTCAATCCTCATTTGAGTATCTTTCTGAACGGCTTTCGATCCGAGTTTTTCTTGAATTTGAGAGTGTTTCCAGTGTGGGCGTGTGTTTCTTTCAAACTAAGTATCTTTCTATCGTTTGAGTATGTTTACTATTGCACTTTGAGTATCTTTTCAATTCTCGTTTGAGTATCTTTCTGAACGGCTTTCGATGCGAGTTTTTCTTGAATTTGAGAGCATTTCCAGTGTGGGCGTGTGTTTCTTTCAAACTTAGTATCTTTCAATCGTTTGAGTATGTTTACTATTGCACTTTGAGTATCTTTTCAATTCTCGTTTGAGTATCTTTCTGAACGGCTTTCGATGCGAGTTTTTTTTGAATTTGAGAGTGTTTCCAGTGTGGGCGTGTGTTTCTTTCAAACTGAGTATCTTTCTATCGTTTGAGTATGTTTACTATTGCACTTTGAGTATCTTTTCAATTCTCGTTTGAGTATCTTTCTGAACGGCTTTCAGATGCGAGTTTCTATTGAATTTGAGAGTGTTTCCAGTGTGGGCGTGTGTTTCTTTCAAACTGAGTATCTTTCTATCGTTTGAGTATGTTTACTATTGCACTTTGAGTATCTTTTCAATTCTCGTTTGAGTATCTTTCTGTAAGGCTTTCTGAGGCGAGTTTCTATTGAATTTTTGTGTGTTTCCAGTGTGGGCGTGTGTTTCTTTCAAACTGAGTATCTTTCTATCGTTTGAGTATGTTTACTATTGCAATTTGAGTATCTTTTCAATTATCGTTTGAGTATCTTTCTGTAAGGCTTTCTGATGCGAGTTTCTATTGAATTTGAGAGAGTTTCCAGTGTGGGCGTGTGTTTCTATCCAACTGAGTATCTTTCTATCGTTTGAGTATGTTTACTATTGCACTTTGAGTATCTTTTCAATTCTCGTTTGAGTATCTTTCTGAACGGCTTTCGATGCGAGTTTTTTTTGAATTTGAGAGTGTTTCCAGTGTGGGCGTGTGTTTCTTTCAAACTGAGTATCTTTCTATCGTTTGAGTATGTTTACTATTGCAATTTGAGTATCTTTTCAATTATCGTTTGAGTATCTTTCTGTAAGGCTTTCTGATGCGAGTTTCTATTGAATTTGAGAGAGTTTCCAGTGTGGGCGTGTGTTTCTTTCCAACTGAGTATCTTTCTATCGTTTTGAGTATGTTTACTATTGCACTTTGAGTATCTTTTCAATTCTCGTTTGAGTATCTTTCTGAACGGCTTTCGATGCGAGTTTTTTTTGAATTTGAGAGTGTTTCCAGTGTGGGCGTGTGTTTCTTTCCAACTGAGTATCTTTCTATCGTTTGAGTATGTTTACTATTGCACTTTGAGTATCTTTTCAATTCTCGTTTGAGTATCTTTCTGAACGGCTTTCAGATGCGAGTTTCTATTGAATTTGAGAGTGTTTCCAGTGTGGGCGTGTGTTTCTTTCAAACTGAGTATCTTTCTATCGTTTGAGTATGTTTACTATTGCACTTTGAGTATCTTTTCAATTCTCGTTTGAGTATCTTTCTGTAAGGCTTTCTGAGGCGAGTTTCTATTGAATTTTTGTGTGTTTCCAGTGTGGGGCGTGTGTTTCTTTCAAACTGAGTATCTTTCTATCGTTTGAGTATGTTTACTATTGCAATTTGAGTATCTTTTCAATCCTCATTTGAGTATCTTTCTGAACGGCTTTCGATCCGAGTTTTTCTTGAATTTGAGAGTGTTTCCAGTGTGGGCGTGTGTTTCTTTCAAACTAAGTATCTTTCTATCGTTTGAGTATGTTTACTATTGCACTTTGAGTATCTTTTCAATTCTCGTTTGAGTATCTTTCTGAACGGCTTTCGATGCGAGTTTTTTCTTGAATTTGAGAGCATTTCCAGTGTGGGCGTGTGTTTCTTTCAAACTGAGTATCTTTCTATCGTTTGAGTATGTTTACTATTGCACTTTGAGTATCTTTTCAATTCTCGTTTGAGTATCTTTCTGAACGGCTTTCGATGCGAGTTTTTTTTGAATTTGAGAGTGTTTCCAGTGTGGGGCGTGTGTTTCTTTCAAACTGAGTATCTTTCTATCGTTTGAGTATGTTTACTATTGCAATTTGAGTATCTTTTCAATTATCGTTTGAGTATCTTTCTGAACGGCTTTCTGATGCGAGTTTCTATTGAATTTGAGAGTGTTTCCAGTGTGGGCGTGTGTTTCTTTCAAACTGAGTATCTTTCTATCGTTTGAGTATGTTTACTATTGCACTTTGAGTATCTTTTCTATTCTCGTTTGAGTATCTTTCTGTAAGGCTTTCTGAGGCGAGTTTCTATTGAATTTTTGTGTGTTTCCAGTGTGGGCGTGTGTTTCTTTCAAACTGAGTATCTTTCTATCGTTTGAGTATGTTTACTATTGCAATTTGAGTATCTTTTCAATTATCGTTTGAGTATCTTTCTGTAAGGCTTTCTGATGTGAGTTTCTATTGAATTTGAGAGAGTTTCCAGTGTGGGCGTGTGTTTCTTTCCAATTGAGTATCTTTCTATCGTTTGAGTATGTTCACTATTGCACTTTGAGTATCTTTTCAATTCTCGTTTGAGTATCTTTCTGTAAGGCTTTCTGATGCGAGTTTCTTTTGAATTTGAGAGTGTTTCCAGTGTGGGCGTGTGTTTCTTTCAAACTGAGTATCTTTCTATCGTTTGAGTATGTTTACTATTGCAATTTGAGTATCTTTTCAATCCTCATTTGAGTATCTTTCTGAACGGCTTTCGATCCGAGTTTTTCTTGAATTTGAGAGTGTTTCCAGTGTGGGCGTGTGTTTCTTTCAAACTGAGTATCTTTCTATCGTTTGAGTATGTTTACTATTGCACTTTGAGTATCTTTTCAATTCTCGTTTGAGTATCTTTCTGAACGGCTTTCGATGCGAGTTTTTCTTGAATTTGAGAGTGTTTCCAGTGTGTTTCTTTCAAACTGAGTATCTTTCTATCGTTTGAGTATGTTTACTATTGCACTTTGAGTATCTTTTCAATTCTCGTTTGACTATCTTTCTGAACGTCTTTCGATGCGAGTTTTTCTTGAATTTGAGAGTGTTTCCAGTGTGGGCGTGTGTTTCTTTCAAACTGAGAGTCTTTCTATCGTTTGAGTATGTTTACTATTGCACTTTGAGTATCTTTTCAAATCTCGTTTAAGTATCTTTCTGTAAGGCTTTCTGAAGCGAGTTTTTCTTGAATTTGAGAGTGTTTCCAGTGTGGGCGTGTGTTTCTTTCAAACTGAGAGTCTTTCTATCGTTTGAGTATGTTTACTATTGCACTTTGAGTATCTTTTCAAATCTCGTTTGAGTATCTTTCTGTAAGGCTTTCTGATGCGAGTTTCTATTGAATTTGAGAGTGTTTCCTGTGTGGGCGTGTGTTTCTTTCAAACTGAGTATCTTTCTATCTTTTGAGTATGCTTACTATTGCACTTTGAATATCTTTTCAATTCTCGTTTGAGTATCTTTCTGTAAGGCTTTCTGAGGCGAGTTTCTATTGAATTTTTGTGTGTTTCCAGTGTGGGCGTGTGTTTCTTTCAAACTGAGTATCTTTCTATCGTTTGAGTATGTTTACTATTGCAATTTGAGTATCTTTTGAATCCTCATTTGAGTATCTTTCTGAACGGCTTTCGATCCGAGTTTTTCTTGAATTTGAGAGTGTTTCCAGTGTGGGCGTGTGTTTCTTTCAAACTAAGTATCTTTCTATCGTTTGAGTATGTTTACTATTGCACTTTGAGTATCTTTTCAATTCTCGTTTGAGTATCTTTCTGAACGGCTTTCGATGCGAGTTTTTCTTGAATTTGAGAGCATTTCCAGTGTGGGCGTGTGTTTCTTTCAAACTAAGTATATTTCTATCGTTTGAGTATGTTTACTATTGCACTTTGAGTATCTTTTCAATTCTCGTTTGAGTATCTTTCTGAACGGCTTTCGATGCGAGTTTTTTTTTGAATTTCAGAGTGTTTCCAGTGTGGGCGTGTGTTTCTTTCAAACTGAGTATCTTTCTATCGTTTGAGTATGTTTACTATTGCAATTTGAGTATCTTTTCAATTATCGTTTGAGTATCTTTCTGAACGGCTTTCTGATGCGAGTTTCTATTGAATTTGAGAGTGTTTCCAGTGTGGGCGTGTGTTTCTTTCAAACTGAGTATCTTTCTACCGTTTGAGTGTGTTTACTATTGCACTTTGAGTATCTTTTCAATTCTCGTTTGAGTATCTTTCTGTAAGGCTTTCTGAGGCGAGTTTCTATTGAATTTTTGTGTGTTTCCAGTGTGGGCGTGTGTTTCTTTCAAACTGAGTATCTTTCTATCGTTTGAGTATGTTTACTATTGCAATTTGAGTATCTTTTCAATTATCGTTTGAGTATCTTTCTGTAAGGCTTTCTGATGCGAGTTTCTATTGAATTTGAGAGTGTTTCCAGTGTGGGCGTGTGTTTCTTTCAAACTGAGTATCTTTCTATCTTTTGAGTATGTTTCCTATTGCAATTTGAGTATCTTTTCAATCCTCGTTTCAGTATCTTTCTGAAAGGCTTTCGATGCGAGTTTTTCTTGAATTTGAGAGTGTTTCCAGTGTGGGGGTGTGTTTCTTTCAAACTGAGTATCTTTCTATCGTTTGAGTATGTTTACTATTGCCCTTTGAGTATCTTTTCAATCCTCGTTTGAGTATCTTTCTGAACGGCCTTCGATGCGAGTTTTTCTTGAATTTGAGAGTGTTTCCAGAGTGGGCGTGTGTTTCTTTCAAACTGAGTATCTTTCTATCGTTTGAGTATGTTTACTATTGCAATTTGAGTATCTTTTCAATTATCGTTTGAGTATCTTTCTGTAAGGCTTTCTGATGCGAGTTTCTATTGAATTTGAGATAGTTTCCAGTGTGGGCGTGTGTTTCTATCCAACTGAGTATCTTTCTATCGTTTGAGTATGTTTACTATTGCACTTTGAGTATCTTTTCAATTCTCGTTTGAGTATCTTTCTGAACGGCTTTCGATGCGAGTTTTTTTTGAATTTGAGAGTGTTTCCAGTGTGGGCGTGTGTTTCTTTCAAACTGAATATCTTTCTATCGTTTGAGTATGTTTACTATTGCAATTTGAGTATCTTTTCAATTATCGTTTGAGTATCTTTCTGTAAGGCTTTCTGATGCGAGTTTCTATTGAATTTGAGAGTGTTTCTAGTGTGGGCGTGTGTTTCTTTCAAACTGAGTATCTTTCTATCGTTTGAGTATGTTTACTATTGCACTTTGAGTATCTTTTCAATTCTCATTTGAGTATCTTTCTGTAAGGCTTTCTGAGGCGAGTTTCTATTGAATTTTTGTGTGTTTCCAGTGTGGGCGTGTGTTTCTTTCAAACTGAGTATCTTTCTATCGTTTGAGTATGTTTACTATTGCAATTTGAGTACCTTTTCAATCCTCATTTGAGTATCTTTCTGAACGGCTTTCGATCCGAGTTTTTCTTGAATTTGAGAGTGTTTCCAGTGTGGGCGTGTGTTTCTTTCAAACTAAGTATCTTTCTATCGTTTGAGTATGTTTACTATTGCAATTTGAGTATCTTTTCAATCCTCATTTGAGTATCTTTCTGAACGGCTTTCGATCCGAGTTTTTCTTGAATTTGAGAGTGTTTCCAGTGTGGGCGTGTGTTTCTTTCAAACTGAGTATCTTTCTATCGTTTGAGTATGTTTACTATTGCACTTTGAGTATCTTTTCAATTCTCGTTTGAGTATCTTTCTGAACGGCTTTCGATGCGAGTTTTTCTTGAATTTGAGAGTGTTTCCAGTGTGTTTCTTTCAAACTGAGTATCTTTCTATCGTTTGAGTATGTTTACTATTGCACTTTGAGTATCTTTTCAATTCTCGTTTGACTATCTTTCTGAACGTCTTTCGATGCGAGTTTTTCTTGAATTTGAGAGTGTTTCCAGTGTGGGCGTGTGTTTCTTTCAAACTGAGAGTCTTTCTATCGTTTGAGTATGTTTACTATTGCACTTTGAGTATCTTTTCAAATCTCGTTTAAGTATCTTTCTGTAAGGCTTTCTGAAGCGAGTTTTTCTTGAATTTGAGAGTGTTTCCAGTGTGGGCGTGTGTTTCTTTCAAACTGAGAGTCTTTCTATCGTTTGAGTATGTTTACTATTGCACTTTGAGTATCTTTTCAAATCTCGTTTGAGTATCTTTCTGTAAGGCTTTCTGATGCGAGTTTCTATTGAATTTGAGAGTGTTTCCTGTGTGGGCGTGTGTTTCTTTCAAACTGAGTATCTTTCTATCTTTTGAGTATGTTTACTATTGCACTTTGAATATCTTTTCAATTCTCGTTTGAGTATCTTTCTGTAAGGCTTTCTGAGGCGAGTTTCTATTGAATTTTTGTGTGTTTCCAGTGTGGGCGTGTGTTTCTTTCAAACTGAGTATCTTTCTATCGTTTGAGTATGTTTACTATTGCAATTTGAGTATCTTTTGAATCCTCATTTGAGTATCTTTCTGAACGGCTTTCGATCCGAGTTTTTCTTGAATTTGAGAGTGTTTCCAGTGTGGGCGTGTGTTTCTTTCAAACTAAGTATCTTTCTATCGTTTGAGTATGTTTACTATTGCACTTTGAGTATCTTTTCAATTCTCGTTTGAGTATCTTTCTGAACGGCTTTCGATGCGAGTTTTTCTTGAATTTGAGAGCATTTCCAGTGTGGGCGTGTGTTTCTTTCAAACTAAGTATCTTTCTATCGTTTGAGTATGTTTACTATTGCACTTTGAGTATCTTTTCAATTCTCGTTTAAGTATCTTTCTGAACGGCTTTCGATGCGAGTTTTTTTTTGAATTTGAGAGTGTTTCCAGTGTGGGCGTGTGTTTCTTTCAAACTGAGTATCTTTCTATCGTTTGAGTATGTTTACTATTGCAATTTGAGTATCTTTTCAATTATCGTTTGAGTATCTTTCTGAACGGCTTTCTGATGCGAGTTTCTATTGAATTTGAGAGTGTTTCCAGTGTGGGCGTGTGTTTCTTTCAAACTGAGTATCTTTCTATCGTTTGAGTATGTTTACTATTGCACTTTGAGTATCTTTTCAATTCTCGTTTGAGTATCTTTCTGTAAGGCTTTCTGAGGCGAGTTTCTATTGAATTTTTGTGTGTTTCCAGTGTGGGCGTGTGTTTCTTTCAAACTGAGTATCTTTCTATCGTTTGAGTATGTTTACTATTGCAATTTGAGTATCTTTTCAATTATCGTTTGAGTATCTTTCTGTAAGGCTTTCTGATGCGAGTTTCTATTGAATTTGAGAGTGTTTCCAGTGTGGGCGTGTGTTTCTTTCAAACTGAGTATCTTTCTATCTTTTGAGTATGTTTCCTATTGCAATTTGAGTATCTTTTCAATCCTCGTTTCAGTATCTTTCTGAAAGGCTTTCGATGCGAGTTTTTCTTGAATTTGAGAGTGTTTCCAGTGTGGGGGTGTGTTTCTTTCAAACTGAGTATCTTTCTATCGTTTGAGTATGTTTACTATTGCCCTTTGAGTATCTTTTCAATCCTCGTTTGAGTATCTTTCTGAACGGCCTTCGATGCGAGTTTTTCTTGAATTTGAGAGTGTTTCCAGAGTGGGCGTGTGTTTCTTTCAAACTGAGTATCTTTCTATCGTTTGAGTATGTTTACTATTGCAATTTGAGTATCTTTTCAATTATCGTTTGAGTATCTTTCTGTAAGGCTTTCTGATGCGAGTTTCTATTGAATTTGAGATAGTTTCCAGTGTGGGCGTGTGTTTCTATCCAACTGAGTATCTTTCTATCGTTTGAGTATGTTTACTATTGCACTTTGAGTATCTTTTCAATTCTCGTTTGAGTATCTTTCTGAACGGCTTTCGATGCGTGTTTTTTTTGAATTTGAGAGTGTTTCCAGTGTGGGCGTGTGTTTCTTTCAAACTGAGTATCTTTCTATCGTTTGAGTATGTTTACTATTGCAATTTGAGTATCTTTTCAATTATCGTTTGAGTATCTTTCTGTAAGGCTTTCTGATGCGAGTTTCTATTGAATTTGAGAGTGTTTCTAGTGTGGGCGTGTGTTTCTTTCAAACTGAGTATCTTTCTATCGTTTGAGTATGTTTACTATTGCACTTTGAGTATCTTTTCAATTCTCATTTGAGTATCTTTCTGTAAGGCTTTCTGAGGCGAGTTTCTATTGAATTTTTGTGTGTTTCCAGTGTGGGCGTGTGTTTCTTTCAAACTGAGTATCTTTCTATCGTTTGAGTATGTTTACTATTGCAATTTGAGTACCTTTTCAATCCTCATTTGAGTATCTTTCTGAACGGCTTTCGATCCGAGTTTTTCTTGAATTTGAGAGTGTTTCCAGTGTGGGCGTGTGTTTCTTTCAAACTAAGTATCTTTCTATCGTTTGAGTATGTTTACTATTGCAATTTGAGTATCTTTTCAATTCTCGTTTGAGTATCTTTCTGAACGGCTTTCGATGCGAGTTTCCATTGAATTTGAAAGTGTTTCCAGTGTGGGCGTGTGTTTCTTTCAAACTGAGTATCTTTCTATCGTTTGAGTATGTTTACTATTGCAATTTGAGTATCTTTTCAATTATCGTTTGAGTATCTTTCTGTAAGGCTTTCTGATGCGAGTTTCTATTGAATTTGAGAGAGTTTCCAGTGTGGGCGTGTGTTTCTATCCAACTGAGTATCTTTCTATCGTTTGAGTATGTTTACTATTGCACTTTGAGTATCTTTTCAATTCTCGTTTGAGTATCTTTCTGAACGGCTTTCGATGCGAGTTTTTTTTGAATTTGAGAGTGTTTCCAGTGTGGGCGTGTGTTTCTTTCAAACTGAGTATCTTTCTATCGTTTGAGTATGTTTTACTATTGCAATTTGAGTATCTTTTCAATTATCGTTTGAGTATCTTTCTGTAAGGCTTTCTGATGCGAGTTTCTATTGAATTTGAGAGTGTTTCCAGTGTGGGCGTGTGTTTCTTTCCAACTGAGTATCTTTCTATCGTTTGAGTATGTTTACTATTGCACTTTGAGTATCTTTTCAATTCTCGTTTGAGTATCTTTCTGAACGGCTTTCGATGCGAGTTTTTTTTGAATTTGAGAGTGTTTCCAGTGTGGGCGTGTGTTTCTTTCAAACTGAGTATCTTTCTATCGTTTGAGTATGTTTACTATTGCACTTTGAGTATCTTTTCAATTCTCGTTTGAGTATCTTTCTGAACGGCTTTCAGATGCGAGTTTCTATTGAATTTGAGAGTGTTTCCAGTGTGGGCGTGTGTTTCTTTCAAACTGAGTATCTTTCTATCGTTTGAGTATGTTTACTATTGCACTTTGAGTATCTTTTCAATTCTCGTTTGAGTATCTTTCTGTAAGGCTTTCTGAGGCGAGTTTCTATTGAATTTTTGTGTGTTTCCAGTGTGGGCGTGTGTTTCTTTCAAACTGAGTATCTTTCTATCGTTTGAGTATGTTTACTATTGCAATTTGAGTATCTTTTCAATCCTCGTTTGAGTATCTTTCTGAACGGCTTTCGATGCGAGTTTTTCTTGAATTTGAGAGTGTTTCCAGTGTGGGCGTGTGTTTCTTTCAAACTAAGTATCTTTCTATCGTTTGAGTATGTTTACTATTGCACTTTGAGTATCCTTTCAATTCTCGTTTGAGTATCTTTCTGAACGGCTTTCGATGCGAGTTTTTCTTGAATTTGAGAGCATTTCCAGTGTGGGCGTGTGTTTCTTTCAAACTAAGTATCTTTCAATCGTTTGAGTATGTTTACTATTGCACTTTGAGTATCTTTTCAATTCTCGTTTGAGTATCTTTCTGAACGGCTTTCGATGCGAGTTTTTTTTGAATTTGAGAGTGTTTCCAGTGTGGGCGTGTGTTTCTTTCAAACTGAGTATCTTTCTATCGTTTGAGTATGTTTACTATTGCAATTTGAGTATCTTTTCAATTATCGTTTGAGTATCTTTCTGAACGGCTTTCTGATGCAAGTTTCTATTGAATTTGAGAGTGTTTCCAGTGTGGGCGTGTGTTTCTTTCAAACTAAGTATCTTTCTATCGTTTGAGTATGTTTACTATTGCACTTTGAGTATCTTTTCTATTCTCGTTTGAGTATCTTTCTGTAAGGCTTTCTGAGGCGAGTTTCTATTGAATTTTTGTGTGTTTCCAGTGTGGGCGTGTGTTTCTTTCAAACTGAGTATCTTTCTATCGTTTGAGTATGTTTACTATTGCAATTTGAGTATCTTTTCAATTATCGTTTGAGTATCTTTCTGTAAGGCTTTCTGATGCGAGTTTCTATTGAATTTGAGAGAGTTTCCAGTGTGGGCGTGTGTTTCTTTCCAACTGAGTATCTTTCTATCGTTTGAGTATGTTCACTATTGCACTTTGAGTATCTTTTCAATTCTCGTTTGAGTATCTTTCTGTAAGGCTTTCTGATGCGAGTTTCTTTTGAATTTGAGAGTGTTTCCAGTGTGGGCGTGTGTTTCTTTCAAACTGAGTATCTTTCTATCGTTTGAGTATGTTTACTATTGCAATTTGAGTATCTTTTCAATCCTCATTTGAGTATCTTTCTGAACGGCTTTCGATCCGAGTTTTTCTTGAATTTGAGAGTGTTTCCAGTGTGGGCGTGTGTTTCTTTCAAACTGAGTATCTTTCTATCGTTTGAGTATGTTTACTATTGCACTTTGAGTATCTTTTCAATTCTCGTTTGAGTATCTTTCTGAACGGCTTTCGATGCGAGTTTTTCTTGAATTTGAGAGTGTTTCCAGTGTGGGCGTGTGTTTCTTTCAAACTGAGTATCTTTCTATCGTTTGAGTATGTTTACTATTGCACTTTGAGTATCTTTTCAATTCTCGTTTGAGTATCTTTCTGTAAGGCTTTCTGATGCGAGTTTCTATTGAATTTGAGAGAGTTTCCAGTGTGGGCGTGTGTTTCTATCCAACTGAGTATCTTTCTATCGTTTGAGTATGTTTACTATTGCACTTTGAGTATCTTTTCAATTATCGTTTGAGTATCTTTCTGTAAGGCTTTCTGATGCGAGTTTCTATTGAATTTGAGAGTGTTTCCAGTGTGGGCGTGTGTTTCTTTCAAACTGAGTATCTTTCTATCGTTTGAGTATGTTTACTATTGCACTTTGAGTATCTTTTCAATTCTCGTTTGAGTATCTTTCTGTAAGACTTTCTGAGGCGAGTTTCTATTGAATTTTTGTGTGTTTCCAGTGTGGGCGTGTGTTTCTTTCAAACTGAGTATCTTTCTATCGTTTGAGTATGTTTACTATTGCACTTTGAGTATCTTTTCAATTCTCGTTTGAGTATCTTTCTGAACGGCTTTCGATGCGAGTTTTTTTTGAATTTGAGAGTGTTCCTAGAGTGGGCGTGTGTTTCTTTCAAACTGAGTATCTTTCTATCGTTTGAGTATGTTTACTATTGCAATTTGAGTATCTTTTCAATTATCGTTTGAGTATCTTTCTGTAAGGCTTTCTGATGCGAGTTTCTATTGAATTTGAGAGAGTTTCGAGTGTGGGCGTGTGTTTCTTTCAAACTGAGTATCTTTCTATCGTTTGAGTATGTTTCCTATTGCACTTTGAGTATCTTTTCAATTCTCTTTTGAATATCTTTCTGAACGACTTTCTGATGCGAGTTTTTCTTGAATTTGAGAGTGTTTCCAGTGTGGGCGTGTGTTTCTTTCAAACTGAGAGTCTTTCTATCGTTTGAGTATGTTTACTATTGCACTTTGAGTATCTTTTCAAATCTCGTTTAAGTATCTTTCTGTAAGGCTTTCTGAAGCGAGTTTTTCTTGAATTTGAGAGTGTTTCCAGTGTGGGCGTGTGTTTCTTTCAAACTGAGAGTCTTTCTATCGTTTGAGTATGTTTACTATTGCACTTTGAGTATCTTTTCAAATCTCGTTTGAGTATCTTTCTGTAAGGCTTTCTGATGCGAGTTTCTATTGAATTTGAGAGTGTTTCCTGTGTGGGCGTGTGTTTCTTTCAAACTGAGTATCTTTCTATCTTTTGAGTATGCTTACTATTGCACTTTGAATATCTTTTCAATTCTCGTTTGAGTATCTTTCTGTAAGGCTTTCTGAGGCGAGTTTCTATTGAATTTTTGTGTGTTTCCAGTGTGGGCGTGTGTTTCTTTCAAACTGAGTATCTTTCTATCGTTTGAGTATGTTTACTATTGCAATTTGAGTATCTTTTGAATCCTCATTTGAGTATCTTTCTGAACGGCTTTCGATCCGAGTTTTTCTTGAATTTGAGAGTGTTTCCAGTGTGGGCGTGTGTTTCTTTCAAACTAAGTATCTTTCTATCGTTTGAGTATGTTTACTATTGCACTTTGAGTATCTTTTCAATTCTCGTTTGAGTATCTTTCTGAACGGCTTTCGATGCGAGTTTTTCTTGAATTTGAGAGCATTTCCAGTGTGGGCGTGTGTTTCTTTCAAACTGAGTATCTTTCTATCGTTTGAGTATGTTTACTATTGCACTTTGAGTATCTTTTCAATTCTCGTTTGAGTATCTTTCTGAACGGCTTTCGATGCGAGTTTTTTTTTGAATTTGAGAGTGTTTCCAGTGTGGGCGTGTGTTTCTTTCAAACTGAGTATCTTTCTATCGTTTGAGTATGTTTACTATTGCAATTTGAGTATCTTTTCAATTATCGTTTGAGTATCTTTCTGAACGGCTTTCTGATGCGAGTTTCTATTGAATTTGAGAGTGTTTCCAGTGTGGGCGTGTGTTTCTTTCAAACTGAGTATCTTTCTACCGTTTGAGTGTGTTTACTATTGCACTTTGAGTATCTTTTCAATTCTCGTTTGAGTATCTTTCTGTAAGGCTTTCTGAGGCGAGTTTCTATTGAATTTTTGTGTGTTTCCAGTGTGGGCGTGTGTTTCTTTCAAACTGAGTATCTTTCTATCGTTTGAGTATGTTTACTATTGCAATTTGAGTATCTTTTCAATTATCGTTTGAGTATCTTTCTGTAAGGCTTTCTGATGCGAGTTTCTATTGAATTTGAGAGTGTTTCCAGTGTGGGCGTGTGTTTCTTTCAAACTGAGTATCTTTCTATCTTTTGAGTATGTTTCCTATTGCAATTTGAGTATCTTTTCAATCCTCGTTTCAGTATCTTTCTGAAAGGCTTTCGATGCGAGTTTTTCTTGAATTTGAGAGTGTTTCCAGTGTGGGGGTGTGTTTCTTTCAAACTGAGTATCTTTCTATCGTTTGAGTATGTTTACTATTGCCCTTTGAGTATCTTTTCAATCCTCGTTTGAGTATCTTTCTGAACGGCCTTCGATGCGAGTTTTTCTTGAATTTGAGAGTGTTTCCAGAGTGGGCGTGTGTTTCTTTCAAACTGAGTATCTTTCTATCGTTTGAGTATGTTTACTATTGCAATTTGAGTATCTTTTCAATTATCGTTTGAGTATCTTTCTGTAAGGCTTTCTGATGCGAGTTTCTATTGAATTTGAGATAGTTTCCAGTGTGGGCGTGTGTTTCTATCCAACTGAGTATCTTTCTATCGTTTGAGTATGTTTACTATTGCACTTTGAGTATCTTTTCAATTCTCGTTTGAGTATCTTTCTGAACGGCTTTCGATGCGAGTTTTTTTTGAATTTGAGAGTGTTTCCAGTGTGGGCGTGTGTTTCTTTCAAACTGAATATCTTTCTATCGTTTGAGTATGTTTGCTATTGCACTTTGAGTATCTTTTCAATTCTCGTTTGAGTATCTTTCTGAACGGCTTTCGATGCGAGTTTTTCTTGAATTTGAGAGTGTTTCCAGTGTGTTTCTTTCAAACTGAGTATCTTTCTATCGTTTGAGTATGTTTACTATTGCACTTTGAGTATCTTTTCAATTCTCGTTTGAGTATCTTTCTGTAAGGCTTTCTGATGCGAGTTTCTATTGAATTTGAGAGTGTTTCCTGTGTGGGCGTGTGTTTCTTTCAAACTGAGTATCTTTCTATCTTTTGAGTATGTTTACTATTGCACTTTGAATATCTTTTCAATTCTCGTTTGAGTATCTTTCTGTAAGGCTTTCTGAGGCGAGTTTCTATTGAATTTTTGTGTGTTTCCAGTGTGGGCGTGTGTTTCTTTCAAACTGAGTATCTTTCTATCGTTTGAGTATGTTTACTATTGCAATTTGAGTATCTTTTGAATCCTCATTTGAGTATCTTTCTGAACGGCTTTCGATCCGAGTTTTTCTTGAATTTGAGAGTGTTTCCAGTGTGGGCGTGTGTTTCTTTCAAACTAAGTATCTTTCTATCGTTTGAGTATGTTTACTATTGCACTTTGAGTATCTTTTCAATTCTCGTTTGAGTATCTTTCTGAACGGCTTTCGATGCGAG
Organism: Argentina anserina; assembly: GCF_933775445.1. NCBI lineage: Eukaryota > Viridiplantae > Streptophyta > Magnoliopsida > Rosales > Rosaceae > Argentina > Argentina anserina. The sequence continues at coordinate 56,433 of NW_026089522.1, read as the reverse complement.
TTTTTCTTGAATTTGAGAGCATTTCCAGTGTGGGCGTGTGTTTCTTTCAAACTAAGTATCTTTCTATCGTTTGAGTATGTTTACTATTGCACTTTGAGTATCTTTTCAATTCTCGTTTAAGTATCTTTCTGAACGGCTTTCGATGCGAGTTTTTTTTTGAATTTCAGAGTGTTTCCAGTGTGGGCGTGTGTTTCTTTCAAACTGAGTATCTTTCTATCGTTTGAGTATGTTTACTATTGCAATTTGAGTATCTTTTCAATTATCGTTTGAGTATCTTTCTGAACGGCTTTCTGATGCGAGTTTCTATTGAATTTGAGAGTGTTTCCAGTGTGGGCGTGTGTTTCTTTCAAACTGAGTATCTTTCTATCGTTTGAGTATGTTTACTATTGCACTTTGAGTATCTTTTCAATTCTCGTTTGAGTATCTTTCTGTAAGGCTTTCTGAGGCGAGTTTCTATTGAATTTTTGTGTGTTTCCAGTGTGGGCGTGTGTTTCTTTCAAACTGAGTATCTTTCTATCGTTTGAGTATGTTTACTATTGCAATTTGAGTATCTTTTCAATTATCGTTTGAGTATCTTTCTGTAAGGCTTTCTGATGCGAGTTTCTATTGAATTTGAGAGTGTTTCCAGTGTGGGCGTGTGTTTCTTTCAAACTGAGTATCTTTCTATCGTTTGAGTATGTTTCCTATTGCAATTTGAGTATCTTTTCAATCCTCGTTTCAGTATCTTTCTGAAAGGCTTTCGATGCGAGTTTTTCTTGAATTTGAGAGTGTTTCCAGTGTGGGGGTGTGTTTCTTTCAAACTGAGTATCTTTCTATCGTTTGAGTATGTTTACTATTGCCCTTTGAGTATCTTTTCAATCCTCGTTTGAGTATCTTTCTGAACGGCCTTCGATGCGAGTTTTTCTTGAATTTGAGAGTGTTTCCAGAGTGGGCGTGTGTTTCTTTCAAACTGAGTATCTTTCTATCGTTTGAGTATGTTTACTATTGCAATTTGAGTATCTTTTCAATTATCGTTTGAGTATCTTTCTGTAAGGCTTTCTGATGCGAGTTTCTATTGAATTTGAGATAGTTTCCAGTGTGGGCGTGTGTTTCTATCCAACTGAGTATCTTTCTATCGTTTGAGTATGTTTACTATTGCACTTTGAGTATCTTTTCAATTCTCGTTTGAGTATCTTTCTGAACGGCTTTCGATGCGAGTTTTTTTTGAATTTGAGAGTGTTTCCAGTGTGGGCGTGTGTTTCTTTCAAACTGAGTATCTTTCTATCGTTTGAGTATGTTTACTATTGCACTTTGAGTATCTTTTCAATTATCGTTTGAGTATCTTTCTGTAAGGCTTTCTGATGCGAGTTTCTATTGAATTTGAGAGTGTTTCCAGTGTGGGCGTGTGTTTCTTTCAAACTGAGTATCTTTCTATCGTTTGAGTATGTTTACTATTGCACTTTGAGTATCTTTTCAATTCTCATTTGAGTATCTTTCTGTAAGGCTTTCTGAGGCGAGTTTCTATTGAATTTTTGTGTGTTTCCAGTGTGGGCGTGTGTTTCTTTCAAACTGAGTATCTTTCTATCGTTTGAGTATGTTTACTATTGCAATTTGAGTACCTTTTCAATCCTCATTTGAGTATCTTTCTGAACGGCTTTCGATCCGAGTTTTTCTTGAATTTGAGAGTGTTTCCAGTGTGGGCGTGTGTTTCTTTCAAACTAAGTATCTTTCTATCGTTTGAGTATGTTTACTATTGCAATTTGAGTATCTTTTCAATTCTCGTTTGAGTATCTTTCTGAACGGCTTTCGATGCGAGTTTCTATTGAATTTGAAAGTGTTTCCAGTGTGGGCGTGTGTTTCTTTCAAACTGAGTATCTTTCTATCGTTTGAGTATGTTTACTATTGCAATTTGAGTATCTTTTCAATTATCGTTTGAGTATCTTTCTGTAAGGCTTTCTGATGCGAGTTTCTATTGAATTTGAGAGAGTTTCCAGTGTGGGCGTGTGTTTCTATCCAACTGAGTATCTTTCTATCGTTTGAGTATGTTTACTATTGCACTTTGAGTATCTTTTCAATTCTCGTTTGAGTATCTTTCTGAACGGCTTTCGATGCGAGTTTTTTTTGAATTTGAGAGTGTTTCCAGTGTGGGCGTGTGTTTCTTTCAAACTGAGTATCTTTCTATCGTTTGAGTATGTTTACTATTGCAATTTGAGTATCTTTTCAATTATCGTTTGAGTATCTTTCTGTAAGGCTTTCTGATGCGAGTTTCTATTGAATTTGAGAGAGTTTCCAGTGTGGGCGTGTGTTTCTTTCCAACTGAGTATCTTTCTATCGTTTGAGTATGTTTACTATTGCACTTTGAGTATCTTTTCAATTCTCGTTTGAGTATCTTTCTGAACGGCTTTCGATGCGAGTTTTTTTTGAATTTGAGAGTGTTTCCAGTGTGGGCGTGTGTTTCTTTCAAACTGAGTATCTTTCTATCGTTTGAGTATGTTTACTATTGCACTTTGAGTATCTTTTCAATTCTCGTTTGAGTATCTTTCTGAACGGCTTTCGATGCGAGTTTTTTTTGAATTTGAGAGTGTTTCCAGTGTGGGCGTGTGTTTCTTTCAAACTGAGTATCTTTCTATCGTTTGAGTATGTTTACTATTGCAATTTGAGTATCTTTTCAATTATCGTTTGAGTATCTTTCTGTAAGGCTTTCTGATGCGAGTTTCTATTGAATTTGAGAGAGTTTCCAGTGTGGGCGTGTGTTTCTTTCCAACTGAGTATCTTTCTATCGTTTGAGTATGTTTACTATTGCACTTTGAGTATCTTTTCAATTCTCGTTTGAGTATCTTTCTGAACGGCTTTCGATGCGAGTTTTTTTTGAATTTGAGAGTGTTTCCAGTGTGGGCGTGTGTTTCTTTCAAACTGAGTATCTTTCTATCGTTTGAGTATGTTTACTATTGCACTTTGAGTATCTTTTCAAATCTCGTTAGAGTATCTTTCTGTAAGCCTTTCTGATGCGAGTTTCTATTGAATTTGAGAGTGTTTCCAGTGTGGGCGTGTGTTTCTTTCAAACTGAGTATCTTTCTATCGTTTGAGTATGTTTACTATTGCACTTTGAGTATCTTTTCAATTCTCGTTTGAGTATCTTTCTGTAAGGCTTTCTGAGGCGAGTTTCTATTGAATTTTTGTGTGTTTCCAGTGTGGGCGTGTGTTTCTTTCAAACTGAGTATCTTTCTATCGTTTGAGTATGTTTACTATTGCAATTTGAGTATCTTTTCAATCCTCATTTGAGTATCTTTCTGAACGGCTTTCGATCCGAGTTTTTCTTGAATTTGAGAGTGTTTCCAGTGTGGGCGTGTGTTTCTTTCAAACTAAGTATCTTTCTATCGTTTGAGTATGTTTACTATTGCACTTTGAGTATCTTTTCAATTCTCGTTTGAGTATCTTTCTGAACGGCTTTCGATGCGAGTTTTTCTTGAATTTGAGAGCATTTCCAGTGTGGGCGTGTGTTTCTTTCAAACTAAGTATCTTTCAATCGTTTGAGTATGTTTACTATTGCACTTTGAGTATCTTTTCAATTCTCGTTTGAGTATCTTTCTGAACGGCTTTCGATGCGAGTTTTTTTTGAATTTGAGAGTGTTTCCAGTGTGGGCGTGTGTTTCTTTCAAACTGAGTATCTTTCTATCGTTTGAGTATGTTTACTATTGCAATTTGAGTATCTTTTCAATTATCGTTTGAGTATCTTTCTGAACGGCTTTCTGATGCAAGTTTCTATTGAATTTGAGAGTGTTTCCAGTGTGGGCGTGTGTTTCTTTCAAACTGAGTATCTTTCTATCGTTTGAGTATGTTTACTATTGCACTTTGAGTATCTTTTCTATTCTCGTTTGAGTATCTTTCTGTAAGGCTTTCTGAGGCGAGTTTCTATTGAATTTTTGTGTGTTTCCAGTGTGGGCGTGTGTTTCTTTCAAACTGAGTATCTTTCTATCGTTTGAGTATGTTTACTATTGCAATTTGAGTATCTTTTCAATTATCGTTTGAGTATCTTTCTGTAAGGCTTTTTGATGCGAGTTTCTATTGAATTTGAGAGAGTTTCCGGTGTGGGCGTGTGTTTCTTTCCAACTGAGTATCTTTCTATCGTTTGAGTATGTTCACTATTGCACTTTGAGTATCTTTTCAATTCTCGTTTGAGTATCTTTCTGTAAGGCTTTCTGATGCGAGTTTCTTTTGAATTTGAGAGTGTTTCCAGTGTGGGCGTGTGTTTCTTTCAAACTGAGTATCTTTCTATCGTTTGAGTATGTTTACTATTGCAATTTGAGTATCTTTTCAATCCTCATTTGAGTATCTTTCTGAACGGCTTTCGATCCGAGTTTTTCTTGAATTTGAGAGTGTTTCCAGTGTGGGCGTGTGTTTCTTTCAAACTGAGTATCTTTCTATCGTTTGAGTATGTTTACTATTGCACTTTGAGTATCTTTTCAATTCTCGTTTGAGTATCTTTCTGAACGGCTTTCGATGCGAGTTTTTCTTGAATTTGAGAGTGTTTCCAGTGTGGGCGTGTGTTTCTTTCAAACTGAGTATCTTTCTATCGTTTGAGTATGTTTACTATTGCACTTTGAGTATCTTTTCAATTCTCGTTTGAGTATCTTTCTGTAAGGCTTTCTGATGCGAGTTTCTATTGAATTTGAGAGAGTTTCCAGTGTGGGCGTGTGTTTCTATCCAACTGAGTATCTTTCTATCGTTTGAGTATGTTTACTATTGCACTTTGAGTATCTTTTCAATTATCGTTTGAGTATCTTTCTGTAAGGCTTTCTGATGCGAGTTTCTATTGAATTTGAGAGTGTTTCCAGTGTGGGCGTGTGTTTCTTTCAAACTGAGTATCTTTCTATCGTTTGAGTATGTTTACTATTGCACTTTGAGTATCTTTTCAATTCTCGTTTGAGTATCTTTCTGTAAGACTTTCTGAGGCGAGTTTCTATTGAATTTTTGTGTGTTTCCAGTGTGGGCGTGTGTTTCTTTCAAACTGAGTATCTTTCTATCGTTTGAGTATGTTTACTATTGCACTTTGAGTATCTTTTCAATTCTCGTTTGAGTATCTTTCTGAACGGCTTTCGATGCGAGTTTTTTTTGAATTTGAGAGTGTTCCTAGAGTGGGCGTGTGTTTCTTTCAAACTGAGTATCTTTCTATCGTTTGAGTATGTTTACTATTGCAATTTGAGTATCTTTTCAATTATCGTTTGAGTATCTTTCTGTAAGGCTTTCTGATGCGAGTTTCTATTGAATTTGAGAGAGTTTCGAGTGTGGGCGTGTGTTTCTTTCAAACTGAGTATCTTTCTATCGTTTGAGTATGTTTCCTATTGCACTTTGAGTATCTTTTCAATTCTCTTTTGAATATCTTTCTGAACGACTTTCTGATGCGAGTTTCTATTGAATTTGAGAGTGTTTCCAGTGTGGGCGTGTGTTTCTTTCAAACTGAGTATCTTTCTATCGTTTGAGTATGTTTACTATTGCAATTTGAGTATATTTTCAATTCTCGTTTCAGTATCTTTCTGAACTTCTTTCTGATGCGAATTTCTATTGAATTTGAGAGTGTTTCCAGTGTGGGCGTGTGTTTCTTTCAAACTGAGTATCTTTCTATCGTTTGAGTATGTTTACTATTGCAATTTGAGTATCTTTTCAATTATCGTTTGAGTATCTTTCTGTAAAGCTTTCTGATGCGAGTTTCTATTGAATTTGAGAGAGTTTCGAGTGTGGGCGTGTGTTTCTTTCAAACTGAGTATCTTTCTATCGTTTGAGTATGTTTCCTATTGCACTTTGAGTATCTTTTCAATTCTCGTTTGAGTATCTTTCTGAACAACTTTCGATGCGAGTTTTTTTTGAATTTGAGAGTGTTTCCAGTGTGGGCGTGTGTTTCTTTCAAACTGAGTATCTTTCTATCGTTTGAGTATGTTTACTATTGCAATTTGAGTATCTTTTCAATTCTCGTTTGAGTATCTTTCTGAACGGGTTTCGATGCGAGTTTTTCTTGAATTTGAGAGAGTTTCGAGTGTGGGCGTGTGTTTCTTTCAAACTGAGTATCTTTCTATCGTTTGAGTATGTTTCCTATTGCAATTTGAGTATCTTTTCAATTATCGTTTGAGTATCTTTCTGAACGGCTTTCTGATGCAAGTTTCTATTGAATTTGAGAGTGTTTCCAGTGTGGGCGTGTGTTTCTTTCAAACTGAGTATCTTTCTATCGTTTGAGTATGTTTACTATTGCACTTTGAGTATCTTTTCAATTCTCGTTTGAGTATCTTTCTGTAAGGCTTTCTGAGGCGAGTTTCTATTGAATTTTTGTGTGTTTCCAGTGTGGGCGTGTGTTTCTTTCAAACTGAGTATCTTTCTATCGTTTGAGTATGTTTACTATTGCAATTTGAGTATCTTTTCAATTATCGTTTGAGTATCTTTCTGTAAGGCTTTCTGATGCGAGTTTCTATTGAATTTGAGAGAGTTTCCAGTGTGGGCGTGTGTTTCTTTCCAACTGAGTATCTTTCTATCGTTTGAGTATGTTCACTATTGCACTTTGAGTATCTTTTCAATTCTCGTTTGAGTATCTTTCTGTAAGGCTTTCTGATGCGAGTTTCTATTGAATTTGAGAGAGTTTCCAGTGTGGGCGTGTGTTTCTATCCAACTGAGTATCTTTCTATCGTTTGAGTATGTTTACTATTGCACTTTGAGTATCTTTTCAATTATCGTTTGAGTATCTTTCTGTAAGGCTTTCTGATGCGAGTTTCTATTGAATTTGAGAGTGTTTCCAGTGTGGGCGTGTGTTTCTTTCAAACTTAGTATCTTTCTATCGTTTGAGTATGTTTACTATTGCACTTTGAGTATCTTTTCAATTCTCGTTTGAGTATCTTTCTGTAAGACTTTCTGAGGCGAGTTTCTATTGAATTTTTGTGTGTTTCCAGTGTGGGCGTGTGTTACTTTCAAACTGAGTATCTTTCTATCGTTTGAGTATGTTTACTATTGCACTTTGAGTATCTTTTCAATTCTCGTTTGAGTATCTTTCTGAACGGCTTTCGATGCGAGTTTTTTTTGAATTTGAGAGTGTTCCTAGTGTGGGCGTGTGTTTCTTTCAAACTGAGTATCTTTCTATCGTTTGAGTATGTTTACTATTGCAATTTGAGTATCTTTTCAATTATCGTTTGAGTATCTTTCTGTAAGGCTTTCTGATGCGAGTTTCTATTGAATTTGAGAGAGTTTCGAGTGTGGGCGTGTGTTTCTTTCAAACTGAGTATCTTTCTATCGTTTGAGTATGTTTACTATTGCACTTTGAGTATCTTTTCAATTCTCGTTTGAGTATCTTTCTGTAAGGCTTTCTGAGGCGAGTTTCTATTGAATTTGAGAGTGTTTCCAGTGTGGGCGTGTGTTTCTTTCAAACTGAGTATCTTTCTATCGTTTGAGTATGTTTCCTATTGCACTTTGAGTATCTTTTCAATTCTCGTTTGAATATCTTTCTGAACGACTTTCTGATGCGAGTTTCTATTGAATTTGAGAGTGTTTCCAGTGTGGGCGTGTGTTTCTTTCAAACTGAGTATCTTTCTATCGTTTGAGTATGTTTACTATTGCAATTTGAGTATATTTTCAATTCTCGTTTCAGTATCTTTCTGAACTTCTTTCTGATGCGAGTTTCTATTGAATTTGAGAGTGTTTCCAGTGTGGGCGTGTGTTTCTTTCAAACTGAGTATCTTTCTATCGTTTGAGTATGTTTACTATTGCAATTTGAGTATCTTTTCAATTATCGTTTGAGTATCTTTCTGTAAGGCTTTCTGATGCGAGTTTCTATTGAATTTGAGAGAGTTTCGAGTGTGGGCGTGTGTTTCTTTCAAACTGAGTATCTTTCTATCGTTTGAGTATGTTTCCTATTGCACTTTGAGTATCTTTTCAATTCTCGTTTGAGTATCTTTCTGAACAACTTTCGATGCGAGTTTTTTTTGAATTTGAGAGTGTTTCCAGTGTGGGCGTGTGTTTCTTTCAAACTGAGTATCTTTCTATCGTTTGAGTATGTTTACTATTGCAATTTGAGTATCTTTTCAATTCTCGTTTGAGTATCTTTCTGAACGGCTTTCGATGCGAGTTTTTCTTGAATTTGAGAGAGTTTCGAGTGTGGGCGTGTGTTTCTTTCAAACTGAGTATCTTTCTATCGTTTGAGTATGTTTCCTATTGCACTTTGAGTATCTTTTCAATTCTCGTTTGAATATCTTTCTGAACGACTTTCTGATGCGAGTTTCTATTGAATTTGAGAGTGTTTCCAGTGTGGGAGTGTGTTTCTTTCAAACTGAGTATCTTTCTATCGTTTGAGTATGTTTATTATTGTAATTTGAGTATATTTTCAATTCTCGTTTCAGTATCTTTCTGAACTTCTTTCTGATGCGAGTTTCTATTGAATTTGTGAGTGTTTCCAGTGTGGGCGTGTGTTTCTTTCAAACTGAGTATCTTTCTATCGTTTGAGTATGTTTCCTATTGCACTTTGAGTATCTTTTCAATTCTCGTTTGAGTATCTTTCTGAACGGCTTTCGATCCGAGTTTTTCTTGAATTTGAGAGTGTTTCCAGTGTGGGCGTGTGTTTCTTTCAAACTGAGTATCTTTCTATCGTTTGAGTATGTTTACTATTGCACTTTGAGTATCTTTTCAATTCTCGTTTGAGTATCTTTCTGAACGGCTTTCGATGCGAGTTTTTCTTGAATTTGAGAATGTTTCCAGTGTGGGCGTGTGTTTCTTTCAAACTGAGTATCTTTCTATCGTTTGAGTATGTTTACTATTGCAATTTGAGTATCTTTTCAATTATCGTTTGAGTATCTTTCTGTAAGGCTTTCTGATGCGAGTTTCTATTGAATTTGAGAGAGTTTCCAGTGTGGGCGTGTGTTTCTTTCAAACTGAGTATCTTTCTATCGTTTGAGTATGTTTACTATTGCACTTTGAGTATCTTTTCTATTCTCGTTTGAGTATCTTTCTGAACGGCTTTCTGATGCGAGTTTCTATTGAATTTGAGAGTGTTTCCAGTGTGGGCGTGTGTTTCTTTCAAACTGAGTATCTTTCTATCGTTTGAGTATGTTTACTATTGCAATTTGAGTATCTTTTCAATTATCGTTTGAGTATCTTTCTGTAAGGCTTTCTGATGCGAGTTTCTATTGAATTTGAGAGAGTTTCCAGTGTGGGCGTGTGTTTCTTTCCAACTGAGTATCTTTCTATCGTTTGAGTATGTTTACTATAGCACTTTGAGTATCTTTTCAATTCTCGTTTGAGTATCTTTCTGAACAACTTTCGATGCGAGTTTTTTTTGAATTTGAGAGTGTTTCCAGTGTGGGCGTGTGTTTCTTTCAAACTGAGTATCTTTCTATCGTTTGAGTATGTTTACTATTGCAATTTGAGTATCTTTTCAATTCTCGTTTGAGTATCTTTCTGAACGGCTTTCGATGCGAGTTTTTCTTGAATTTGAGAGAGTTTCGAGTGTGGGCGTGTGTTTCTTTCAAACTGAGTATCTTTCTATCGTTTGAGTATGTTTACTATTGCACTTTGAGTATCTTTTCAATTCTCGTTTGAGTATCTTTCTGAACGGCTTTCGATGCGAGTTTTTTTTGAATTTGAGAGTGTTTCCAGTGTGGGCGTGTGTTTCTTTCAAACTGAGTATCTTTCTATCGTTTGAGTATGTTTACTATTGCAATTTGAGTATCTTTTCAATTATCGTTTGAGTATCTTTCTGTAAGGCTTTCTGATGCGAGTTTCTATTGAATTTGAGAGTGTTTCTAGTGTGGGCGTGTGTTTCTTTCAAACTGAGTATCTTTCTATCGTTTGAGTATGTTTACTATTGCAATTTGAGTATCTTTTCAATTATCGTTTGAGTATCTTTCTGTAAGGCTTTCTGATGCGAGTTTCTATTGAATTTGAGAGTGTTTCCAGTGTGGGCGTGTGTTTCTTTCAAACTGAGTATCTTTCTATCGTTTGAGTATGTTTACTATTGCACTTTGAGTATCTTTTCAATTATCGTTTGAGTATCTTTCTGTAAGGGTTTCTGATGCGAGTTTCTATTGAATTTGAGAGTGTTTCCAGTGTGGGCGTGTGTTTCTTTCAAACTGAGTATCTTTCTATCGTTTGATTATGTTTACTATTGCACTTTGAGTATCTTTTCAATTCTCGTTTGAGTATCTTTCTGAACGGCTTTCGATGCGAGTTTTTTTTGAATTTGAGAGTGTTTCCAGTGTGGGCGTGTGTTTCTTTCAAACTGAGTATCTTTCTATCGTTTGAGTATGTTTACTATTGCAATTTGAGTATCTTTTCAATTATCGTTTGAGTATCTTTCTGTAAGGCTTTCTGATGCGAGTTTCTATTGAATTTGAGAGTGTTTCTAGTGTGGGCGTGTGTTTCTTTCAAACTGAGTATCTTTCTATCGTTTGAGTATGTTTACTATTGCACTTTGAGTATCTTTTCAATTCTCGTTTGAGTATCTTTCTGTAAGGCTTTCTGAGGCGAGTTTCTATTGAATTTTTGTGTGTTTCCAGTGTGGGCGTGTGTTTCTTTCAAACTGAGTATCTTTCTATCGTTTGAGTATGTTTACTATTGCAATTTGAGTATCTTTTCAATCCTCATTTGAGTATCTTTCTGAACGGCTTTCGATCCGAGTTTTTCTTGAATTTGAGAGTGTTTCCAGTGTGGGCGTGTGTTTCTTTCAAACTAAGTATCTTTCTATCGTTTGAGTATGTTTACTATTGCAATTTGAGTATCTTTTCAATTCTCGTTTGAGTATCTTTCTGAACGGCTTTCGATGCGAGTTTCTATTGAATTTGAAAGTGTTTCCAGTGTGGGCGTGTGTTTCTTTCAAACTGAGTATCTTTCTATCGTTTGAGTATGTTTACTATTGCAATTTGAGTATCTTTTCAATTCTCGTTTGAGTATCTTTCTGTAAGGCTTTCTGAGGCGAGTTTCTATTGAATTTTTGTGTGTTTCCAGTGTGGGCGTGTGTTTCTTTCAAACTGAGTATCTTTCTATCGTTTGAGTATGTTTACTATTGCAATTTGAGTATCTTTTCAATTATCGTTTGAGTATCTTTCTGTAAGGCTTTCTGATGCGAGTTTCTATTGAATTTGAGAGAGTTTCCAGTGTGGGCGTGTGTTTCTTTCCAACTGAGTATCTTTCTATCGTTTGAGTATGTTTACTATTGCACTTTGAGTATCTTTTCAATTCTCGTTTGAGTATCTTGCTGAACGGCTTTCTGATGCGAGTTTTTTTTGAATTTGAGAGTGTTTCCAATGTGGGCGTGTGTTTCTTTCAAACTGAGTATCTTTCTATCGTTTGAGTATGTTTACTATTGCACTTTGAGTATCTTTTCAATTCTCGTTTGAGTATCTTTCTGAACGGCTTTCTGATGCGAGTTTCTATTGAATTTGAGAGTGTTTCCAGTGTGGGCGTGTGTTTCTTTCAAACTGAGTATCTTTCTATCGTTTGAGTATGTTTACTATTGCACTTTGAGTATCTTTTCAATTCTCGTTTGAGTATCTTTCTGTAAGGCTTTCTGAGGCGAGTTTCTATTGAATTTTTGTGTGTTTCCAGTGTGGGCGTGTGTTTCTTTCAAACTGAGTATCTTTCTATCGTTTGAGTATGTTTACTATTGCAATTTGAGTATCTTTTCAATCCTCATTTGAGTATCTTTCTGAACGGCTTTCGATCCGAGTTTTTCTTGAATTTGAGAGTGTTTCCAGTGTGGGCGTGTGTTTCTTTCAAACTAAGTATCTTTCTATCGTTTGAGTATGTTTACTATTGCACTTTGAGTATCTTTTCAATTCTCGTTTGAGTATCTTTCTGAACGGCTTTCGATGCGAGTTTTTCTTGAATTTGAGAGCGTTTCCAGTGTGGGCGTGTGTTTCTTTCAAACTGAGTATCTTTCTATCGTTTGAGTATGTTTACTATTGCACTTTGAGTATCTTTTCAATTCTCGTTTGAGTATCTTTCTGTAAGGCTTTCTGAGGCGAGTTTCTATTGAATTTTTGTGTGTTTCCAGTGTGGGCGTGTGTTTCTTTCAAACTGAGTATCTTTCTATCGTTTGAGTATGTTTACTATTGCAATTTGAGTATCTTTTCAATCCTCATTTGAGTATCTTTCTGAACGGCTTTCGATCCGAGTTTTTCTTGAATTTGAGAGTGTTTCCAGTGTGGGCGTGTGTTTCTTTCAAACTAAGTATCTTTCTATCGTTTGAGTATGTTTACTATTGCAATTTGAGTATCTTTTCAATTCTCGTTTGAGTATCTTTCTGAACGGCTTTCGATGCGAGTTTCTATTGAATTTGAAAGTGTTTCCAGTGTGGGCGTGTGTTTCTTTCAAACTGAGTATCTTTCTATCGTTTGAGTATGTTTACTATTGCACTTTGAGTATCTTTTCAATTCTCGTTTGAGTATCTTTCTGTAAGGCTTTCTGAGGCGAGTTTCTATTGAATTTTTGTGTGTTTCCAGTGTGGGCGTGTGTTTCTTTCAAACTGAGTATCTTTCTATCGTTTGAGTATGTTTACTATTGCAATTTGAGTATCTTTTCAATTATCGTTTGAGTATCTTTCTGTAAGGCTTTCTGATGCGAGTTTCTATTGAATTTGAGAGAGTTTCCAGTGTGGGCGTGTGTTTCTTTCCAACTGAGTATCTTTCTATCATTTGAGTATGTTTACTATTGCAATTTGAGTATCTTTTCAATTATCGTTTGAGTATCTTTCTGTAAGGCTTTCTGATGCGAGTTTCTATTGAATTTGAGAGAGTTTCCAGTGTGGGCGTGTGTTTCTTTCCAACTGAGTATCTTTCTATCGTTTGAGTATGTTTACTATTGCACTTTGAGTATCTTTTCAATTCTCGTTTGAGTATCTTTCTGAACGGCTTTCGATGCGAGTTTTTTTTGAATTTGAGAGTGTTTCCAGTGTGGGCGTGTGTTTCTTTCAAACTGAGTATCTTTCTATCGTTTGAGTATGTTTACTATTGCACTTTGAGTATCTTTTCAATTCTCGTTTGAGTATCTTTCTGAACGGCTTTCTGATGCGAGTTTCTATTGAATTTGAGAGTGTTTCCAGTGTGGGCGTGTGTTTCTTTCAAACTGAGTATCTTTCTATCGTTTGAGTATGTTTACTATTGCACTTTGAGTATCTTTTCAATTCTCGTTTGAGTATCTTTCTGTAAGGCTTTCTGAGGCGAGTTTCTATTGAATTTTTGTGTGTTTCCAGTGTGGGCGTGTGTTTCTTTCAAACTGAGTATCTTTCTATCGTTTGAGTATGTTTACTATTGCAATTTGAGTATCTTTTCAATCCTCATTTGAGTATCTTTCTGAACGGCTTTCGATCCGAGTTTTTCTTGAATTTGAGAGTGTTTCCAGTGTGGGCGTGTGTTTGTTTCAAACTAAGTATCTTTCTATCGTTTGAGTATGTTTACTATTGCACTTTGAGTATCCTTTGAATTCTCGTTTGAGTATCTTTCTGAACGGCTTTCGATGCGAGTTTTTCTTGAATTTGAGAGCGTTTCCAGTGTGGGCGTGTGTTTCTTTCAAACTGAGTATCTTTCTATCGTTTGAGTATGTTTACTATTGCACTTTGAGTATCTTTTCAATTCTCGTTTGAGTATCTTTCTGAACGGCTTTCGATGCGAGTTTTTTTTGAATTTGAGAGTGTTTCCAGTGTGGGCGTGTGTTTCTTTCAAACTGAGTATCTTTCTATCGTTTGAGTATGTTTACTATTGCAATTTGAGTATCTTTTCAATTATCGTTTGAGTATCTTTCTGAACGGCTTTCTGATGCAAGTTTCTATTGAATTTGAGAGTGTTTCCAGTGTGGGCGTGTGTTTCTTTCAAACTGAGTATCTTTCTATCGTTTGAGTATGTTTACTATTGCACTTTGAGTATCTTTTCAATTCTCGTTTGAGTATCTTTCTGTAAGGCTTTCTGAGGCGAGTTTCTATTGAATTTTTGTGTGTTTCCAGTGTGGGCGTGTGTTTCTTTCAAACTGAGTATCTTTCTATCGTTTGAGTATGTTTACTATTGCAATTTGAGTATCTTTTCAATCCACATTTGAGTATCTTTCTGAACGGCTTTCGATCCGAGTTTTTCTTGAATTTGAGAGTGTTTCCAGTGTGGGCGTGTGTTTCTTTCAAACTAAGTATCTTTCTATCGTTTGAGTATGTTTACTATTGCAATTTGAGTATCTTTTCAATTATCGTTTGAGTATCTTTCTGTAAGGCTTTCTGATGCGAGTTTCTATTGAATTTGAGAGAGTTTCGAGTGTGGGCGTGTGTTTCTTTCAAACTGAGTATCTTTCTATCGTTTGAGTATGTTTCCTATTGCACTTTGAGTATCTTTTCAATTCTCGTTTGAATATCTTTCTGAACGACTTTCTGATGCGAGTTTCTATTGAATTTGAGAGTGTTTCCAGTGTGGGCGTGTGTTTCTTTCAAACTGAGTATCTTTCTATCGTTTGAGTATGTTTACTATTGCAATTTGAGTATATTTTCAATTCTCGTTTCAGTATCTTTCTGAACTTCTTTCTGATGCGAGTTTCTATTGAATTTGAGAGTGTTTCCAGTGTGGGTGTGTGTTTCTTTCAAACTGAGTATCTTTCTATCGTTTGAGTATGTTTACTATTGCAATTTGAGTATCTTTTCAATTATCGTTTGAGTATCTTTCTGTAAGGCTTTCTGATGCGAGTTTCTATTGAATTTGAGAGAGTTTCCAGTGTGGGCGTGTGTTTCTTTCAAACTGAGTATCTTTCTATCGTTTGAGTATGTTTACTATTGCACTTTGAGTATCTTTTCTATTCTCGTTTGAGTATCTTTCTGAACGGCTTTCTGATGCGAGTTTCTATTGAATTTGAGAGTGTTTCCAGTGTGGGCGTGTGTTTCTTTCAAACTGAGTATCTTTCTATCGTTTGAGTATGTTTACTATTGCAATTTGAGTATCTTTTCAATTATCGTTTGAGTATCTTTCTGTAAGGCTTTCTGATGCGAGTTTCTATTGAATTTGAGAGAGTTTCCAGTGTGGGCGTGTGTTTCTTTCCAACTGAGTATCTTTCTATCGTTTGAGTATGTTTACTATAGCACTTTGAGTATCTTTTCAATTCTCGTTTGAGTATCTTTCTGAACAACTTTCGATGCGAGTTTTTTTTGAATTTGAGAGTGTTTCCAGTGTGGGCGTGTGTTTCTTTCAAACTGAGTATCTTTCTATCGTTTGAGTATGTTTACTATTGCAATTTGAGTATCTTTTCAATTCTCGTTTGAGTATCTTTCTGAACGGCTTTCGATGCGAGTTTTTCTTGAATTTGAGAGATTTTCGAGGTGTGGGCGTGTGTTTCTTTCAAACTGAGTATCTTTCTATCGTTTGAGTATGTTTACTATTGCACTTTGAGTATCTTTTCAATTCTCGTTTGAGTATCTTTCTGAACGGCTTTCGATGCGAGTTTTTTTTGAATTTGAGAGTGTTTCCAGTGTGGGCGTGTGTTTCTTTCAAACTGAGTATCTTTCTATCGTTTGAGTATGTTTTACTATTGCAATTTGAGTATCTTTTCAATTATCGTTTGAGTATCTTTCTGTAAGGCTTTCTGATGCGAGTTTCTATTGAATTTGAGAGTGTTTCTAGTGTGGGCGTGTGTTTCTTTCAAACTGAGTATCTTTCTATCGTTTGAGTATGTTTACTATTGCAATTTGAGTATCTTTTCAATTATCGTTTGAGTATCTTTCTGTAAGGCTTTCTGATGCGAGTTTCTATTGAATTTGAGAGTGTTTCCAGTGTGGGCGTGTTGTTTCTTTCAAACTGAGTATCTTTCTATCGTTTGAGTATGTTTACTATTGCACTTTGAGTATCTTTTCAATTATCGTTTGAGTATCTTTCTGTAAGGGTTTCTGATGCGAGTTTCTATTGAATTTGAGAGTGTTTCCAGTGTGGGCGTGTGTTTCTTTCAAACTGAGTATCTTTCTATCGTTTGAGTATGTTTACTATTGCACTTGAGTATCTTTTCAATTCTCGTTTGAGTATCTTTCTGAACGGCTTTCGATGCGAGTTTTTTTTGAATTTGAGAGTGTTTCCAGTGTGGGCGTGTGTTTCTTTCAAACTGAGTATCTTTCTATCGTTTGAGTATGTTTACTATTGCAATTTGAGTATCTTTTCAATTCTCGTTTGAGTATCTTTCTGTAAGGCTTTCTGATGCGAGTTTCTATTGAATTTGAGAGTGTTTCTAGTGTGGGCGTGTGTTTCTTTCAAACTGAGTATCTTTCTATCGTTTGAGTATGTTTACTATTGCACTTTGAGTATCTTTTCAATTCTCGTTTGAGTATCTTTCTGTAAGGCTTTCTGAGGCGAGTTTCTATTGAATTTTTGTGTGTTTCCAGTGTGGGCGTGTGTTTCTTTCAAACTGAGTATCTTTTCTATCGTTTGAGTATGTTTACTATTGCAATTTGAGTATCTTTTCAATCCTCATTTGAGTATCTTTCTGAACGGCTTTCGATCCGAGTTTTTTCTTGAATTTGAGAGTGTTTCCAGTGTGGGCGTGTGTTTCTTTCAAACTAAGTATCTTTCTATCGTTTGAGTATGTTTACTATTGCAATTTGAGTATCTTTTCAATTCTCGTTTGAGTATCTTTCTGAACGGCTTTCGATGCGAGTTTCTATTGAATTTGAAAGTGTTTCCAGTGTGGGCGTGTGTTTCTTTCAAACTGAGTATCTTTCTATCGTTTGAGTATGTTTACTATTGCAATTTGAGTATCTTTTCAATTCTCGTTTGAGTATCTTTCTGTAAGGCTTTCTGAGGCGAGTTTCTATTGAATTTTTGTGTGTTTCCAGTGTGGGCGTGTGTTTCTTTCAAACTGAGTATCTTTCTATCGTTTGAGTATGTTTACTATTGCAATTTGAGTATCTTTTCAATTATCGTTTGAGTATCTTTCTGTAAGGCTTTCTGATGCGAGTTTCTATTGAATTTGAGAGAGTTTCCAGTGTGGGCGTGTGTTTCTTTCCAACTGAGTATCTTTCTATCGTTTGAGTATGTTTACTATTGCAATTTGAGTATCTTTTCAATTATCGTTTGAGTATCTTTCTGTAAGGCTTTCTGATGCGAGTTTCTATTGAATTTGAGAGAGTTTCCAGTGTGGGCGTGTGTTTCTTTCAAACTGAGTATCTTTCTATCGTTTGAGTATGTTTACTATTGCACTTTGAGTATCTTTTCAATTCTCGTTTGAGTATCTTTCTGAACGGCTTTCGATGCGAGTTTTTCTTGAATTTGAGAGTGTTTCCAGTGTGGGCGTATGTTTACTATTGCACTTTGAGTATCTTTTCAATTCTCGTTTGAGTATCTTTCTGAACGGCTTTCTGATGCGAGTTTCTATTGAATTTGAGAGTGTTTCCAGTGTGGGCGTGTGTTTCTTTCAAACTGAGTATCTTTCTATCGTTTGAGTATGTTTACTATTGCACTTTGAGTATCTTTTCAATTCTCGTTTGAGTATCTTTCTGTAAGGCTTTCTGAGGCGAGTTTCTATTGAATTTTTGTGTGTTTCCAGTGTGGGCGTGTGTTTTCTTTCAAACTGAGTATCTTTCTATCGTTTGAGTATGTTTACTATTGCAATTTGAGTATCTTTTCAATCCTCATTTGAGTATCTTTCTGAACGGCTTTCGATCCGAGTTTTTCTTGAATTTGAGAGTGTTTCCAGTGTGGGCGTGTGTTTCTTTCAAACTAAGTATCTTTCTATCGTTTGAGTATGTTTACTATTGCACTTTGAGTATCCTTTCAATTCTCGTTTGAGTATCTTTCTGAACGGCTTTCGATGCGAGTTTTTCTTGAATTTGAGAGCGTTTCCAGTGTGGGCGTGTGTTTCTTTCAAACTGAGTATCTTTCTATCGTTTGAGTATGTTTACTATTGCACTTTGAGTATCTTTTCAATTCTCGTTTGAGTATCTTTCTGAACGGCTTTCGATGCGAGTTTTTTTTGAATTTGAGAGTGTTTCCAGTGTGGGCGTGTGTTTCTTTCAAACTGAGTATCTTTCTATCGTTTGAGTATGTTTACTATTGCAATTTGAGTATCTTTTCAATTATCGTTTGAGTATCTTTCTGAACGGCTTTCTGATGCAAGTTTCTATTGAATTTGAGAGTGTTTCCAGTGTGGGCGTGTGTTTCTTTCAAACTGAGTATCTTTCTATCGTTTGAGTATGTTTACTATTGCACTTTGAGTATCTTTTCAATTCTCGTTTGAGTATCTTTCTGTAAGGCTTTCTGAGGCGAGTTTCTATTGAATTTTTGTGTGTTTCCAGTGTGGGCGTGTGTTTCTTTCAAACTGAGTATCTTTCTATCGTTTGAGTATGTTTACTATTGCAATTTGAGTATCTTTTCAATCCACATTTGAGTATCTTTCTGAACGGCTTTCGATCCGAGTTTTTCTTGAATTTGAGAGTGTTTCCAGTGTGGGCGTGTGTTTCTTTCAAACTAAGTATCTTTCTATCGTTTGAGTATGTTTACTATTGCAATTTGAGTATCTTTTCAATTATCGTTTGAGTATCTTTCTGTAAGGCTTTCTGATGCGAGTTTCTATTGAATTTGAGAGAGTTTCGAGTGTGGGCGTGTGTTTCTTTCAAACTGAGTATCTTTCTATCGTTTGAGTATGTTTCCTATTGCACTTTGAGTATCTTTTCAATTCTCGTTTGAATATCTTTCTGAACGACTTTCTGATGCGAGTTTCTATTGAATTTGAGAGTGTTTTCCAGTGTGGGCGTGTGTTTCTTTCAAACTGAGTATCTTTCTATCGTTTGAGTATGTTTACTATTGCAATTTGAGTATATTTTCAATTCTCGTTTCAGTATCTTTCTGAACTTCTTTCTGATGCGAGTTTCTATTGAATTTGAGAGTGTTTCCAGTGTGGGCGTGTGTTTCTTTCAAACTGAGTATCTTTCTATCGTTTGAGTATGTTTACTATTGCAATTTGAGTATCTTTTCAATTATCGTTTGAGTATCTTTCTGTAAGGCTTTCTGATGCGAGTTTCTATTGAATTTGAGAGAGTTTCGAGTGTGGGCGTGTGTTTCTTTCAAACTGAGTATCTTTCTATCGTTTGAGTATGTTTCCTATTGCACTTTGAGTATCTTTTCAATTCTCGTTTGAGTATCTTTCTGAACAACTTTCGATGCGAGTTTTTTTTGAATTTGAGAGTGTTTCCAGTGTGGGCGTGTGTTTCTTTCAAACTGAGTATCTTTCTATCGTTTGAGTATGTTTACTATTGCAATTTGAGTATCTTTTCAATTCTCGTTTGAGTATCTTTCTGAACGGCTTTCGATGCGAGTTTTTCTTGAATTTGAGAGAGTTTCGAGTGTGGGCGTGTGTTTCTTTCAAACTGAGTATCTTTCTATCGTTTGAGTATGTTTCCTATTGCACTTTGAGTATCTTTTCAATTCTCGTTTGAATATCTTTCTGAACGACTTTCTGATGCGAGTTTCTATTGAATTTGAGAGTGTTTCCAGTGTGGGCGTGTGTTTCTTTCAAACTGAGTATCTTTCTATCGTTTGAGTATGTTTACTATTGTAATTTGAGTATATTTTCAATTCTCGTTTCAGTATCTTTCTGAACTTCTTTCTGATGCGAGTTTCTATTGAATTTGAGAGTGTTTCCAGTGTGGGCGTGTGTTTCTTTCAAACTGAGTATCTTTCTATCGTTTGAGTATGTTTCCTATTGCACTTTGAGTATCTTTTCAATTCTCGTTTGAGTATCTTTCTGAACGGCTTTCGATCCGAGTTTTTCTTGAATTTGAGAGTGTTTCCAGTGTGGGCGTGTGTTTCTTTCAAACTGAGTATCTTTCTATCGTTTGAGTATGTTTACTATTGCACTTTGAGTATCTTTTCAATTCTCGTTTGAGTATCTTTCTGAACGGCTTTCGATGCGAGTTTTTCTTGAATTTGAGAATGTTTCCAGTGTGGGCGTGTGTTTCTTTCAAACTGAGTATCTTTCTATCGTTTGAGTATGTTTACTATTGCAATTTGAGTATCTTTTCAATTATCGTTTGAGTATCTTTCTGTAAGGCTTTCTGATGCGAGTTTCTATTGAATTTGAGAGAGTTTCCAGTGTGGGCGTGTGTTTCTTTCAAACTGAGTATCTTTCTATCGTTTGAGTATGTTTACTATTGCACTTTGAGTATCTTTTCTATTCTCGTTTGAGTATCTTTCTGAACGGCTTTCTGATGCGAGTTTCTATTGAATTTGAGAGTGTTTCCAGTGTGGGCGTGTGTTTCTTTCAAACTGAGTATCTTTCTATCGTTTGAGTATGTTTACTATTGCAATTTGAGTATCTTTTCAATTATCGTTTGAGTATCTTTCTGTAAGGCTTTCTGATGCGAGTTTCTATTGAATTTGAGAGAGTTTCCAGTGTGGGCGTGTGTTTCTTTCCAACTGAGTATCTTTCTATCGTTTGAGTATGTTTACTATAGCACTTTGAGTATCTTTTCAATTCTCGTTTGAGTATCTTTCTGAACAACTTTCGATGCGAGTTTTTTTTTGAATTTGAGAGTGTTTCCAGTGTGGGCGTGTGTTTCTTTCAAACTGAGTATCTTTCTATCGTTTGAGTATGTTTACTATTGCAATTTGAGTATCTTTTCAATTCTCGTTTGAGTATCTTTCTGAACGGCTTTCGATGCGAGTTTTTCTTGAATTTTAGAGAGTTTCGAGTGTGGGCGTGTGTTTCTTTCAAACTGAGTATCTTTCTATCGTTTGAGTATGTTTACTATTGCACTTTGAGTATCTTTTCAATTCTCGTTTGAGTATCTTTCTGAACGGCTTTCGATGCGAGTTTTTTTTGAATTTGAGAGTGTTTCCAGTGTGGGCGTGTGTTTCTTTCAAACTGAGTATCTTTCTATCGTTTGAGTATGTTTACTATTGCAATTTGAGTATCTTTTCAATTATCGTTTGAGTATCTTTCTGTAAGGCTTTCTGATGCGAGTTTCTATTGAATTTGAGAGTGTTTCTAGTGTGGGCGTGTGTTTCTTTCAAACTGAGTATCTTTCTATCGTTTGAGTATGTTTACTATTGCAATTTGAGTATCTTTTCAATTATCGTTTGAGTATCTTTCTGTAAGGCTTTCTGATGCGAGTTTCTATTGAATTTGAGAGTGTTTCCAGTGTGGGCGTGTGTTTCTTTCAAACTGAGTATCTTTCTATCGTTTGAGTATGTTTACTATTGCACTTTGAGTATCTTTTCAATTATCGTTTGAGTATCTTTCTGTAAGGGTTTCTGATGCGAGTTTCTATTGAATTTGAGAGTGTTTCCAGTGTGGGCGTGTGTTTCTTTCAAACTGAGTATCTTTCTATCGTTTGAGTATGTTTACTATTGCACTTTGAGTATCTTTTCAATTCTCGTTTGAGTATCTTTCTGAACGGCTTTCGATGCGAGTTTTTTTTGAATTTGAGAGTGTTTCCAGTGTGGGCGTGTGTTTCTTTCAAACTGAGTATCTTTCTATCGTTTGAGTATGTTTACTATTGCAATTTGAGTATCTTTTCAATTATCGTTTGAGTATCTTTCTGTAAGGCTTTCTGATGCGAGTTTCTATTGAATTTGAGAGTGTTTCTAGTGTGGGCGTGTGTTTCTTTCAAACTGAGTATCTTTCTATCGTTTGAGTATGTTTACTATTGCACTTTGAGTATCTTTTCAATTCTCGTTTGAGTATCTTTCTGTAAGGCTTTCTGAGGTGAGTTTCTATTGAATTTTTGTGTGTTTCCAGTGTGGGCGTGTGTTTCTTTCAAACTGAGTATCTTTTTATCGTTTGAGTATGTTTACTATTGCAATTTGAGTATCTTTTCAATCCTCATTTGAGTATCTTTCTGAACGGCTTTCGATCCGAGTTTTTCTTGAATTTGAGAGTGTTTCCAGTGTGGGCGTGTGTTTCTTTCAAACTAAGTATCTTTCTATCGTTTGAGTATGTTTACTATTGCAATTTGAGTATCTTTTCAATTCTCGTTTGAGTATCTTTCTGAACGGCTTTCGATGCGAGTTTCTATTGAATTTGAAAGTGTTTCCAGTGTGGGCGTGTGTTTCTTTCAAACTGAGTATCTTTCTATCGTTTGAGTATGTTTACTATTGCACTTTGAGTATCTTTTCAATTCTCGTTTGAGTATCTTTCTGTAAGGCTTTCTGAGGCGAGTTTCTATTGAATTTTTGTGTGTTTCCAGTGTGGGCGTGTGTTTCTTTCAAACTGAGTATCTTTCTATCGTTTGAGTATGTTTACTATTGCAATTTGAGTATCTTTTCAATTATCGTTTGAGTATCTTTCTGTAAGGCTTTCTGATGCGAGTTTCTATTGAATTTGAGAGAGTTTCCAGTGTGGGCGTGTGTTTCTTTCCAACTGAGTATCTTTCTATCGTTTGAGTATGTTTACTATTGCACTTTGAGTATCTTTTCAATTCTCGTTTGAGTATCTTGCTGAACGGCTTTCTGATGCGAGTTTTTTTTGAATTTGAGAGTGTTTCCAGTGTGGGCGTGTGTTTCTTTCAAACTGAGTATCTTTCTATCGTTTGAGTATGTTTACTATTGCACTTTGAGTATCTTTTCAATTCTCGTTTGAGTATCTTTCTGAACGGCTTTCTGATGCGAGTTTCTATTGAATTTGAGAGTGTTTCCAGTGTGGGCGTGTGTTTCTTTCAAACTGAGTATCTTTCTATCGTTTGAGTATGTTTACTATTGCACTTTGAGTATCTTTTCAATTCTCGTTTGAGTATCTTTCTGTAAGGCTTTCTGAGGCGAGTTTCTATTGAATTTTTGTGTGTTTCCAGTCTGGGCGTGTGTTTCTTTCAAACTGAGTATCTTTCTATCGTTTGAGTATGTTTACTATTGCAATTTGAGTATCTTTTCAATTATCGTTTGAGTATCTTTCTGTAAGGCTTTCTGATGCGAGTTTCTATTGAATTTGAGAGTGTTTCTAGTGTGGGCGTGTGTTTCTTTCAAACTGAGTATCTTTCTATCGTTTGAGTATGTTTACTATTGCACTTTGAGTATCTTTTCAATTCTCGTTTGAGTATCTTTCTGTAAGGCTTTCTGAGGCGAGTTTCTATTGAATTTTTGTGTGTTTCCAGTGTGGGCGTGTGTTTCTTTCAAACTGAGTATCTTTCTATCGTTTGAGTATGTTTACTATTGCAATTTGAGTATCTTTTCAATCCTCATTTGAGTATCTTTCTGAACGGCTTTCGATCCGAGTTTTTCTTGAATTTGAGAGTGTTTCCAGTGTGGGCGTGTGTTTCTTTCAAACTAAGTATCTTTCTATCGTTTGAGTATGTTTACTATTGCAATTTGAGTATCTTTTCAATTCTCGTTTGAGTATCTTTCTGAACGGCTTTCGATGCGAGTTTCTATTGAATTTGAAAGTGTTTCCAGTGTGGGCGTGTGTTTCTTTCAAACTGAGTATCTTTCTATCGTTTGAGTATGTTTACTATTGCACTTTGAGTATCTTTTCAATTCTCGTTTGAGTATCTTTCTGTAAGGCTTTCTGAGGCGAGTTTCTATTGAATTTTTGTGTGTTTCCAGTGTGGGCGTGTGTTTCTTTCAAACTGAGTATCTTTCTATCGTTTGAGTATGTTTACTATTGCAATTTGAGTATCTTTTCAATTATCGTTTGAGTATCTTTCTGTAAGGCTTTCTGATGCGAGTTTCTATTGAATTTGAGAGAGTTTCCAGTGTGGGCATGTGTTTCTATCCAACTGAGTATCTTTCTATCGTTTGAGTATGTTTACTATTGCACTTTGAGTATCTTTTCAATTCTCGTTTGAGTATCTTGCTGAACGGCTTTCTGATGCGAGTTTTTTTTGAATTTGAGAGTGTTTCCAGTGTGGGCGTGTGTTTCTTTCAAACTGAGTATCTTTCTATCGTTTGAGTATGTTTACTATTGCACTTTGAGTATCTTTTCAATTCTCGTTTGAGTATCTTTCTGAACGGCTTTCTGATGCGAGTTTCTATTGAATTTGAGAGTGTTTCCAGTGTGGGCGTGTGTTTCTTTCAAACTGAGTATCTTTCTATCGTTTGAGTATGTTTACTATTGCACTTTGAGTATCTTTTCAATTCTCGTTTGAGTATCTTTCTGTAAGGCTTTCTGAGGCGAGTTTCTATTGAATTTTTGTGTGTTTCCAGTGTGGGCGTGTGTTTCTTTCAAACTGAGTATCTTTCTATCGTTTGAGTATGTTTACTATTGCAATTTGAGTATCTTTTCAATCCTCATTTGAGTATCTTTCTGAACGGCTTTCGATCCGAGTTTTTCTTGAATTTGAGAGTGTTTCCAGTGTGGGCGTGTGTTTCTTTCAAACTAAGTATCTTTCTATCGTTTGAGTATGTTTACTATTGCACTTTGAGTATCTTTTCAATTCTCGTTTGAGTATCTTTCTAAACGGCTTTCGATGCGAGTTTTTCTTGAATTTGAGAGCGTTTCCAGTGTGGGCGTGTGTTTCTTTCAAACTGAGTATCTTTCTATCGTTTGAGTATGTTTACTATTGCACTTTGAGTATCTTTTCAATTCTCGTTTGAGTATCTTTCTGTAAGGCTTTCTGAGGCGAGTTTCTATTGAATTTTTGTGTGTTTCCAGTGTGGGCGTGTGTTTCTTTCAAACTGAGTATCTTTCTATCGTTTGAGTATGTTTACTATTGCACTTTGAGTATCTTTTCAATCCTCATTTGAGTATCTTTCTGAACGGCTTTCGATCCGAGTTTTTCTTGAATTTGAGAGTGTTTCCAGTGTGGGCGTGTGTTTCTTTCAAACTAAGTATCTTTCTATCGTTTGAGTATGTTTACTATTGCAATTTGAGTATCTTTTCAATTCTCGTTTGAGTATCTTTCTGAACGGCTTTCGATGCGAGTTTCTATTGAATTTGAAAGTGTTTCCAGTGTGGGCGTGTGTTTCTTTCAAACTGAGTATCTTTCTATCGTTTGAGTATGTTTACTATTGCACTTTGAGTATCTTTTCAATTCTCGTTTGAGTATCTTTCTGTAAGGCTTTCTGAGGCGAGTTTCTATTGAATTTTTGTGTGTTTCCAGTGTGGGCGTGTGTTTCTTTCAAACTGAGTATCTTTCTATCGTTTGAGTATGTTTACTATTGCAATTTGAGTATCTTTTCAATTATCGTTTGAGTATCTTTCTGTAAGGCTTTCTGATGCGAGTTTCTATTGAATTTGAGAGAGTTTCCAGTGTGGGCGTGTGTTTCTTTCCAACTGAGTATCTTTCTATCGTTTGAGTATGTTTACTATTGCAATTTGAGTATCTTTTCAATTATCGTTTGAGTATCTTTCTGTAAGGCTTTCTGATGCGAGTTTCTATTGAATTTGAGAGAGTTTCCAGTGTGGGCGTGTGTTTCTTTCCAACTGAGTATCTTTCTATCGTTTGAGTATGTTTACTATTGCACTTTGAGTATCTTTTCAATTCTCGTTTGAGTATCTTTCTGAACGGCTTTCGATGCGAGTTTTTTTTGAATTTGAGAGTGTTTCCAGTGTGGGCGTGTGTTTCTTTCAAACTGAGTATCTTTCTATCGTTTGAGTATGTTTACTATTGCACTTTGAGTATCTTTTCAATTCTCGTTTGAGTATCTTTCTGAACGGCTTTCTGATGCGAGTTTCTATTGAATTTGAGAGTGTTTCCAGTGTGGGCGTGTGTTTCTTTCAAACTGAGTATCTTTCTATCGTTTGAGTATGTTTACTATTGCACTTTGAGTATCTTTTCAATTCTCGTTTGAGTATCTTTCTGTAAGGCTTTCTGAGGCGAGTTTCTATTGAATTTTTGTGTGTTTCCAGTGTGGGCGTGTGTTTCTTTCAAACTGAGTATCTTTCTATCATTTGAGTATGTTTACTATTGCAATTTGAGTATCTTTTCAATCATCATTTGAGTATCTTTCTGAACGGCTTTCGATCCGAGTTTTTCTTGAATTTGAGAGTGTTTCCAGTGTGGGCGTGTGTTTCTTTCAAACTAAGTATCTTTCTATCGTTTGAGTATGTTTACTATTGCACTTTGAGTATCTTTTCAATTCTCGTTTGAGTATCTTTCTGAACGGCTTTCGATGCGAGTTTTTCTTGAATTTGAGAGCATTTCCAGTGTGGGCGTGTGTTTCTTTCAAACTGAGTATCTTTCTATCGTTTGAGTATGTTTACTATTGCACTTTGAGTATCTTTTCAATTCTCGTTTGAGTATCTTTCTGAACGGCTTTCGATGCGAGTTTTTTTTGAATTTGAGAGTGTTTCCAGTGTGGGCGTGTGTTTCTTTCAAACTGAGTATCTTTCTATCGTTTGAGTATGTTTACTATTGCAATTTGAGTATCTTTTCAATCCTCATTTGAGTATCTTTCTGAACGGCTTTCGATCCGAGTTTTTCTTGAATTTGAGAGTGTTTCCAGTGTGGGCGTGTGTTTCTTTCAAACTAAGTATCTTTCTATCGTTTGAGTATGTTTACTATTGCACTTTGAGTATCTTTTCAATTCTCGTTTGAGTATCTTTCTGAACGGCTTTCGATGCGAGTTTTTCTTGAATTTGAGAGCGTTTCCAGTGTGGGCGTGTGTTTCTTTCAAACTGAGTATCTTTCTATCGTTTGAGTATGTTTACTATTGCACTTTGAGTATCTTTTCAATTCTCGTTTGAGTATCTTTCTGAACGGCTTTCGATGCGAGTTTTTTTTGAATTTGAGAGTGTTTCCAGTGTGGGCGTGTGTTTCTTTCAAACTGAGTATCTTTCTATCGTTTGAGTATGTTTACTATTGCAATTTGAGTATCTTTTCAATTATCGTTTGAGTATCTTTCTGAACGGCTTTCTGATGCAAGTTTCTATTGAATTTGAGAGTGTTTCCAGTGTGGGCGTGTGTTTCTTTCAAACTGAGTATCTTTCTATCGTTTGAGTATGTTTACTATTGCAATTTGAGTATCTTTTCAATTATCGTTTGAGTATCTTTCTGTAAGGCTTTCTGATGCGAGTTTCTATTGAATTTGAGAGAGTTTCCAGTGTGGGCGTGTGTTTCTTTCCAACTGAGTATCTTTCTATCGTTTGAGTATGTTTACTATTGCACTTTGAGTATCTTTTCAATTCTCGTTTGTGTATCTTTCTGAACGGCTTTCGATGCGAGTTTTTTTTGAATTTGAGAATGTTTCCAGTGTGGGCGTGTGTTTCTTTCAAACTGAGTATCTTTCTATCGTTTGAGTATGTTTACTATTGCACATTGAGTATTTTTTTTAATTATCGTTTGAGTATCTTTCTGTAAGGGTTTCTGATGCGAGTTTCTATTGAATTTGAGAGTGTTTCCAGTGTGGGCGTGTGTTTCTTTCAAACTGAGTATCTTTCTATCGTTTGAGTATGTTTACTATTGCAATTTGAGTATCTTTTCAATCCTCATTTGAGTATCTTTCTGAACGGCTTTCTGAGGCGAGTTTCTATTGAATTTTTGTGTGTTTCCAGTGTGGGCGTGTGTTTCTTTCAAACTGAGTATCTTTCTATCGTTTGAGTATGTTTACTATTGCAATTTGAGTATCTTTTCAATCCTCATTTGTGTATCTTTCTGAACGGCTTTCGATCCGAGTTTTTCTTGAATTTGAGAGTGTTTCCAGTGTGGGCGTGTGTTTCTTTCAAACTGAGTATCTTTCTATCCTTTGAGTATGTTTACTATTGCAATTTGAGTATCTTTTTAATCCTCGTTTGAGTATCTTTCTGAACGGCTTTCTGATGCGAGTTTCTATTGAATTTGAGAGTGTTTCCAGTGTGGGCGTGTGTTTCTTTCAAACTGAGTATCTTTCTATCGTTTGAGTATGTTTACTATTGCACTTTGAGTATCTTTTCAATTCTCGTTTGACTATCTTTCTGAACGGCTTTCGATGCGAGTTTTTCTTGAATTTGAGAGTGTTTCCAGTGTGGGCGTGTGTTTCTTTCAAACTGAGTATCTTTCTATCGTTTGAGTATGTTTACTATTGCACTTTGAGTATCTTTTCAATTCTCGTTTGAGTATCTTTCTGTAAGGCTTTCTGATGCGAGTTTCTACTGAATTTGAGAGTGTTTCCAGTGTGGGCGTGTGTTTCTTTCAAACTGAGTATCTTTCTATCTTTTGAGTATGTTTACTATTGCAATTTGAGTATCTTTTCAATCCTCGTTTGAGTATCTTTCTGAAAGGCTTTCGATGCGAGTTTTTCTTGAATTTGAGAGTGTTTCCAGTGTGGGCGTGTGTTTCTTTCAAACTGAGTATCTTTCTATCGTTTGAGTATGTTTACTATTGCACTTTGAGTATCTTTTCAATTCTCGTTTGAGTATCTTTTCAATTCTCGTTTGAGTATCTTTCTGTAAGGCTTTCTGATGCGAGTTTCTATTGAATTTGAGAGTGTTTCTAGTGTGGGCGTGTGTTTCTTTCAAACTGAGTATCTTTCTATCGTTTGAGTATGTTTACTATTGCACTTTGAGTATCTTTTCAATTCTCGTTTGAGTATCTTTCTGTAAGGCTTTCTGAGGCGAGTTTCTATTGAATTTTTGTGTGTTTCCAGTGTGGGCGTGTGTTTCTTTCAAACTGAGTATCATTCTATCGTTTGAGTATGTTTACTATTGCAATTTGAGTATCTTTTCAATTATCGTTTGAGTATCTTTCTGTAAGGCTTTCTGATGCGAGTTTCT
Source organism: Argentina anserina (assembly GCF_933775445.1). Lineage (NCBI taxonomy): Eukaryota > Viridiplantae > Streptophyta > Magnoliopsida > Rosales > Rosaceae > Argentina > Argentina anserina. The sequence continues at coordinate 27,861 of NW_026089522.1, read as the reverse complement.
ATTGAATTTGAGAGAGTTTCCAGTGTGGGCGTGTGTTTCTTTCCAACTGAGTATCTTTCTATCGTTTGAGTATGTTTACTATTGCACTTTGAGTATCTTTTCAATTCTCGTTTGAGTATCTTTCTGAACGGCTTTCGATGCGAGTTTTTTTTGAATTTGAGAGTGTTTCCAGTGTGGGCGTGTGTTTCTTTCAAACTGAGTATCTTTCTATCGTTTGAGTATGTTTACTATTGCACTTTGAGTATCTTTTCAATTCTCGTTTGAGTATCTTTCTGAACGGCTTTCTGATGCGAGTTTCTATTGAATTTGAGAGTGTTTCCAGTGTGGGCGTGTGTTTCTTTCAAACTGAGTATCTTTCTATCGTTTGAGTATGTTTACTATTGCACTTTGAGTATCTTTTCAATTCTCGTTTGAGTATCTTTCTGTAAGGCTTTCTGATGCGAGTTTCTATTGAATTTGAGAGAGTTTCCAGTGTGGGCGTGTGTTTCTTTCCAACTGAGTATCTTTCTATCGTTTGAGTATGTTTACTATTGCACTTTGAGTATCTTTTCAATTCTCGTTTGAGTATCTTTCCGAACGGCTTTCGATGCGAGTTTTTTTTGAATTTGAGAGTGTTTCCAGTGTGGGCGTGTGTTTCTTTCAAACTGAGTATCTTTCTATCGTTTGAGTATGTTTACTATTGCACTTTGAGTATCTTTTCAATTCTCGTTTGAGTATCTTTCTGAACGGCTTTCTGATGCGAGTTTCTATTGAATTTGAGAGTGTTTCCAGTGTGGGCGTGTGTTTCTTTCAAACTGAGTATCTTTCTATCGTTTGAGTATGTTTACTATTGCACTTTGAGTATCTTTTCAATTCTCGTTTGAGTATCTTTCTGTAAGGCTTTCTGAGGCGAGTTTCTATTGAATTTTTGTGTGTTTCCAGTGTGGGCGTGTGTTTCTTTCAAACTGAGTATCATTCTATCGTTTGAGTATGTTTACTATTGCAATTTGAGTATCTTTTCAATTATCGTTTGAGTATCTTTCTGTAAGGCTTTCTGATGCGAGTTTCTATTGAATTTGAGAGAGTTTCCAGTGTGGGCGTGTGTTTCTTTCCAACTGAGTATCTTTCTATCGTTTGAGTATGTTTACTATTGCACTTTGAGTATCTTTTCAATTCTCGTTTGTGTATCTTTCTGAACGGCTTTCGATCCGAGTTTCTATTGAATTTGAAAGTGTTTCCAGTGTGGGCGTGTGTTTCTTTCAAACTGAGTATCTTTCTATCGTTTGAGTATGTTTACTATTGCACTTTGAGTATCTTTTCAATTCTCGTTTGAGTATCTTTCTGTAAGGCTTTCTGAGGCGAGTTTCTATTGAATTTTTGTGTGTTTCCAGTGTGGGCGTGTGTTTCTTTCAAACTGAGTATCTTTCTATCGTTTGAGTATGTTTACTATTGCAATTTGAGTATCTTTTCAATTATCGTTTGAGTATCTTTCTGTAAGGCTTTCTGATGCGAGTTTCTATTGAATTTGAGAGAGTTTCCAGTGTGGGCGTGTGTTTCTTTCCAACTGAGTATCTTTCTATCGTTTGAGTATGTTTACTATTGCACTTTGAGTATCTTTTCAATTCTCGTTTGAGTATCTTTCTGAACGGCTTTCGATGCGAGTTTTTTTTGAATTTGAGAGTGTTCCCAGTGTGGGCGTGTGTTTCTTTCAAACTGAGTATCTTTCTATCGTTTGAGTATGTTTACTATTGCACTTTGAGTATCTTTTCAATTCTCGTTTGAGTATCTTTCTGTAAGGTTTTCTGAGGCGAGTTTCTATTGAATTTTTGTGTGTTTCCAGTGTGGGCGTGTGTTTCTTTCAAACTGAGTATCTTTCTATCGTTTGAGTATGTTTACTATTGCACATTGAGTATTTTTTTTAATTATCGTTTGAGTATCTTTCTGTAAGGCTTTCTGAGGCGAGTTTCTATTGAATTTTTGTGTGTTTCCAGTGTGGGCGTGTGTTTCTTTCAAACTGAGTATCTTTCTATCGTTTGAGTATGTTTACTATTGCAATTTGAGTATCTTTTCAATCCTCATTTGAGTATCTTTCTGAACGGCTTTCGATCCGAGTTTTTCTTGAATTTGAGAGTGTTTCCAGTGTGGGCGTGTGTTTCTTTCAAACTGAGTATCTTTCTATCGTTTGAGTATGTTTACTATTGCACTTTGAGTATCTTTTCAATTCTCGTTTGAGTATCTTTCTGTAAGGTTTTCTGAGGCGAGTTTCTATTGAATTTTTGTGTGTTTCCAGTGTGGGCGTGTGTTTCTTTCAAACTGAGTATCTTTCTATCGTTTGAGTATGTTTACTATTGCACTTTGAGTATATTTTCAATTCTCGTTTGAGTATCTTTCTGTAAGGCTTTCTGAGGCGAGTTTCTATTGAATTTTTGTGTGTTTCCAGTGTGGGCGTGTGTTTCTTTCAAACTGAGTATCTTTCTATCGTTTGAGTATGTTTACTATTGCAATTTGAGTATCTTTTCAATCCTCATTTGAGTATCTTTCTGAACGGCTTTCGATCCGAGTTTTTCTTGAATTTGAGAGTGTTTCCAGTGTGGGCGTGTGTTTCTTTCAAACTAAGTATCTTTCTATCGTTTGAGTATGTTTACTATTGCAATTTGAGTATCTTTTCAATTCTCGTTTGAGTATCTTTCTGAACGGCTTTCGATGCGAGTTTCTATTGAATTTGAAAGTGTTTCCAGTGTGGGCGTGTGTTTCTTTCCAACTGAGTATCTTTCTATCGTTTGAGTATGTTTACTATTGCACTTTGAGTATCTTTTCAATTCTCGTTTGAGTATCTTTCTGTAAGGCTTTCTGAGGCGAGTTTCTATTGAATTTTTGTGTGTTTCCAGTGTGGGCGTGTGTTTCTTTCAAACTGAGTATCTTTCTATCGTTTGAGTATGTTTACTATTGCAATTTGAGTATCTTTTCAATTATCGTTTGAGTATCTTTCTGTAAGGCTTTCTGATGCGAGTTTCTATTGAATTTGAGAGTGTTTCCGGTGTGGGCGTGTGTTTCTTTCCAACTGAGTATCTTTCTATCGTTTGAGTATGTTTACTATTGCACTTTGAGTATCTTTTCAATTCTCGTTTGAGTATCTTTCTGAACGGCTTTCGATGCGAGTTTTTTTTGAATTTGAGAGTGTTTCCAGTGTGGGCGTGTGTTTCTTTCAAACTGAGTATCTTTCTATCGTTTGAGTATGTTTACTATTGCACTTTGAGTATCTTTTCAATTCTCGTTTGAGTATCTTTCTGTAAGGCTTTCTGAGGCGAGTTTCTATTGAATTTTTGTGTGTTTCCAGTGTGGGCGTGTGTTTCTTTCAAACTGAGTATCTTTCTATCGTTTGAGTATGTTTACTATTGCAATTTGAGTATCTTTTCAATCCTCATTTGAGTATCTTTCTGAACGGCTTTCTGAGGCGAGTTTCTATTGAATTTGTGTGTGTTTCCAGTGTGGGCGTGTGTTTCTTTCAAACTGAGTATCTTTCTATCGTTTGAGTATGTTTACTATTGCAATTTGAGTATCTTTTCAATCCTCATTTGTGTATCTTTCTGAACGGCTTTCGATCCGAGTTTTTCTTGAATTTGAGAGTGTTTCCAGTGTGGGCGTGTGTTTCTTTCAAACTGAGTATCTTTCTATCCTTTGAGTATGTTTACTATTGCAATTTGAGTATCTTTTTAATCCTCGTTTGAGTATCTTTCTGAACGGCTTTCTGATGCGAGTTTCTATTGAATTTGAGAGTGTTTCCAGTGTGGGCGTGTGTTTCTTTCAAACTGAGTATCTTTCTATCGTTTGAGTATGTTTACTATTGCACTTTGAGTATCTTTTCAATTCTCGTTTGACTATCTTTCTGAACGGCTTTCGATGCGAGTTTTTCTTGAATTTGAGAGTGTTTCCAGTGTGGGCGTGTGTTTCTTTCAAACTGAGTATCTTTCTATCGTTTGAGTATGTTTACTATTGCACTTTGAGTATCTTTTCAATTCTCGTTTGACTATCTTTCTGAACGGCTTTCGATGCGAGTTTTTCTTGAATTTGAGAGTGTTTCCAGTGTGGGCGTGTGTTTCTTTCAAACTGAGTATCTTTCTATCGTTTGAGTATGTTTACTATTGCACTTTGAGTATCTTTTCAATTCTCGTTTGAGTATCTTTCTGTAAGGCTTTCTGATGCGAGTTTCTACTGAATTTGAGAGTGTTTCCAGTGTGGGCGTGTGTTTCTTTCAAACTGAGTATCTTTCTATCTTTTGAGTATGTTTACTATTGCAATTTGAGTATCTTTTCAATCCTCGTTTGAGTATCTTTCTGAAAGGCTTTCGATGCGAGTTTTTCTTGAATTTGAGAGTGTTTCCAGTGTGGGGGTGTGTTTCTTTCAAACTGAGTATCTTTCTATCGTTTGAGTATGTTTACTATTGCACTTTGAGTATCTTTTCAATTCTCGTTTGAGTATCTTTTCAATTCTCGTTTGAGTATCTTTCTGTAAGGCTTTCTGATGCGAGTTTCTATTGAATTTGAGAGTGTTTCTAGTGTGGGCGTGTGTTTCTTTCAAACTGAGTATCTTTCTATCGTTTGAGTATGTTTACTATTGCACTTTGAGTATCTTTTCAATTCTCGTTTGAGTATCTTTCTGTAAGGCTTTCTGAGGCGAGTTTCTATTGAATTTTTGTGTGTTTCCAGTGTGGGCGTGTGTTTCTTTCAAACTGAGTATCATTCTATCGTTTGAGTATGTTTACTATTGCAATTTGAGTATCTTTTCAATTATCGTTTGAGTATCTTTCTGTAAGGCTTTCTGATGCGAGTTTCTATTGAATTTGAGAGAGTTTCCAGTGTGGGCGTGTGTTTCTTTCCAACTGAGTATCTTTCTATCGTTTGAGTATGTTTACTATTGCACTTTGAGTATCTTTTCAATTCTCGTTTGTGTATCTTTCTGAACGGCTTTCGATGCGAGTTTTTTTTGAATTTGAGAGTGTTTCCAGTGTGGGCGTGTGTTTCTTTCAAACTGAGTATCTTTCTATCGTTTGAGTATGTTTACTATTGCACTTTGAGTATCTTTTCAATTCTCGTTTGAGTATCTTTCTGAACGGCTTTCTGATGCGAGTTTCTATTGAATTTGAGAGTGTTTCCAGTGTGGGCGTGTGTTTCTTTCAAACTGAGTATCTTTCTATCGTTTGAGTATGTTTACTATTGCACTTTGAGTATCTTTTCAATTATCGTTTGAGTATCTTTCTGTAAGGCTTTCTGATGCGAGTTTCTATTGAATTTGAGAGAGTTTCCAGTGTGGGCGTGTGTTTCTTTCCAACTGAGTATCTTTCTATCGTTTGAGTATGTTTACTATTGCACTTTGAGTATCTTTTCAATTCTCGTTTGTGTATCTTTCTGAACGGCTTTCGATGCGAGTTTTTTTTGAATTTGAGAGTGTTTCCAGTGTGGGCGTGTGTTTCTTTCAAACTGAGTATCTTTCTATCGTTTGAGTATGTTTACTATTGCACTTTGAGTATCTTTTCAATTCTCGTTTGAGTATCTTTCTGAACGGCTTTCTGATGCGAGTTTCTATTGAATTTTTGTGTGTTTCCAGTGTGGGCGTGTGTTTCTTTCAAACTGAGTATCTTTCTATCGTTTGAGTATGTTTACTATTGCAATTTGAGTATCTTTTCAATCCTCATTTGAGTATCTTTCTGAACGGCTTTCTGAGGCGAGTTTCTATTGAATTTTTGTGTGTTTCCAGTGTGGGCGTGTGTTTCTTTCAAACTGAGTATCTTTCTATCGTTTGAGTATGTTTACTATTGCAATTTGAGTATCTTTTCATTCCTCATTTGTGTATCTTTCTGAACGGCTTTCGATCCGAGTTTTTCTTGAATTTGAGAGTGTTTCCAGTGTGGGCGTGTGTTTCTTTCAAACTGAGTATCTTTCTATCCTTTGAGTATGTTTACTATTGCAATTTGAGTATCTTTTTAATCCTCGTTTGAGTATCTTTCTGAACGGCTTTCTGATGCGAGTTTCTATTGAATTTGAGAGTGTTTCCAGTGTGGGCGTGTGTTTCTTTCAAACTGAGTATCTTTCTATCGTTTGAGTATGTTTACTATTGCACTTTGAGTATCTTTTCAATTCTCGTTTGACTATCTTTCTGAACGGCTTTCGATGCGAGTTTTTCTTGAATTTGAGAGTGTTTCCAGTGTGGGCGTGTGTTTCTTTCAAACTGAGTATCTTTCTATCGTTTGAGTATGTTTACTATTGCACTTTGAGTATCTTTTCAATTCTCGTTTGAGTATCTTTCTGAACGGCTTTCGATGCGAGTTTTTCTTGAATTTGAGAGTGTTTCCAGTGTGGGCGTGTGTTTCTTTCAAACTGAGTATCTTTCTATCGTTTGAGTATGTTTACTATTGCACTTTGAGTATCTTTTCAATTCTCGTTTGAGTATCTTTCTGTAAGGCTTTCTGATGCGAGTTTCTACTGAATTTGAGAGTGTTTCCAGTGTGGGCGTGTGTTTCTTTCAAACTGAGTATCTTTCTATCTTTTGAGTATGTTTACTATTGCAATTTGAGTATCTTTTCAATTCTCGTTTGAGTATCTTTCTGAAAGGCTTTCGATGCGAGTTTTTCTTGAATTTGAGAGTGTTTCCAGTGTGGGGGTGTGTTTCTTTCAAACTGAGTATCTTTCTATCGTTTGAGTATGTTTACTATTGCACTTTGAGTATCTTTTCAATTCTCGTTTGAGTATCTTTTCAATTCTCGTTTGAGTATCTTTCTGTAAGGCTTTCTGATGCGAGTTTCTATTGAATTTGAGAGTGTTTCTAGTGTGGGCGTGTGTTTCTTTCAAACTGAGTATCTTTCTATCGTTTGAGTATGTTTACTATTGCACTTTGAGTATCTTTTCAATTCTCGTTTGAGTATCTTTCTGTAAGGCTTTCTGAGGCGAGTTTCTATTGAATTTTTGTGTGTTTCCAGTGTGGGCGTGTGTTTCTTTCAAACTGAGTATCATTCTATCGTTTGAGTATGTTTACTATTGCAATTTGAGTATCTTTTCAATTATCGTTTGAGTATCTTTCTGTAAGGCTTTCTGATGCGAGTTTCTATTGAATTTGAGAGAGTTTCCAGTGTGGGCGTGTGTTTCTTTCCAACTGAGTATCTTTCTATCGTTTGAGTATGTTTACTATTGCACTTTGAGTATCTTTTCATTTCTCGTTTGTGTATCTTTCTGAACGGCTTTCGATGCGAGTTTTTTTTGAATTTGAGAGTGTTTCCAGTGTGGGCGTGTGTTTCTTTCAAACTGAGTATCTTTCTATCGTTTGAGTATGTTTACTATTGCACTTTGAGTATCTTTTCAATTCTCGTTTGAGTATCTTTCTGAACGGCTTTCTGATGCGAGTTTCTATTGAATTTGAGAGTGTTTCCAGTGTGGGCGTGTGTTTCTTTCAAACTGAGTATCTTTCTATCGTTTGAGTATGTTTACTATTGCACTTTGAGTATCTTTTCAATTCTCGTTTGAGTATCTTTCTGTAAGGCTTTCTGATGCGAGTTTCTATTGAATTTGAGAGAGTTTCCAGTGTGGGCGTGTGTTTCTTTCCAACTGAGTATCTTTCTATCGTTTGAGTATGTTTACTATTGCACTTTGAGTATCTTTTCAATTCTCGTTTGAGTATCTTTCTGAACGGCTTTCGATGCGAGTTTTTTTTGAATTTGAGAGTGTTTCCAGTGTGGGCGTGTGTTTCTTTCAAACTGAGTATCTTTCTATCGTTTGAGTATGTTTACTATTGCACTTTGAGTATCTTTTCAATTCTCGTTTGAGTATCTTTCTGTAAGGTTTTCTGAGGCGAGTTTCTATTGAATTTTTGTGTGTTTCCAGTGTGGGCGTGTGTTTCTTTCAAACTGAGTATCTTTCTATCGTTTGAGTATGTTTACTATTGCACATTGAGTATTTTTTTTAATTATCGTTTGAGTATCTTTCTGTAAGGCTTTCTGAGGCGAGTTTCTATTGAATTTTTGTGTGTTTCCAGTGTGGGCGTGTGTTTCTTTCAAACTGAGTATCTTTCTATCGTTTGAGTATGTTTACTATTGCACTTTGAGTATCTTTTCAATCCTCATTTGAGTATCTTTCTGAACGGCTTTCGATCCGAGTTTTTCTTGAATTTGAGAGTGTTTCCAGTGTGGGCGTGTGTTTCTTTCAAACTGAGTATCTTTCTATCGTTTGAGTATGTTTACTATTGCACTTTGAGTATCTTTTCAATTCTCGTTTGAGTATCTTTCTGTAAGGTTTTCTGAGGCGAGTTTCTATTGAATTTTTGTGTGTTTCCAGTGTGGGCGTGTGTTTCTTTCAAACTGAGTATCTTTCTATCGTTTGAGTATGTTTACTATTGCACTTTGAGTATCTTTTCAATTCTCGTTTGAGTATCTTTCTGTAAGGCTTTCTGAGGCGAGTTTCTATTGAATTTTTGTGTGTTTCCAGTGTGGGCGTGTGTTTCTTTCAAACTGAGTATCTTTCTATCGTTTGAGTATGTTTACTATTGCAATTTGAGTATCTTTTCAATCCTCATTTGAGTATCTTTCTGAACGGCTTTCGATCCGAGTTTTTCTTGAATTTGAGAGTGTTTCCAGTGTGGGCGTGTGTTTCTTTCAAACTAAGTATCTTTCTATCGTTTGAGTATGTTTACTATTGCAATTTGAGTATCTTTTCAATTCTCGTTTGAGTATCTTTCTGAACGGCTTTCGATGCGAGTTTCTATTGAATTTGAAAGTGTTTCCAGTGTGGGCGTGTGTTTCTTTCAAACTGAGTATCTTTCTATCGTTTGAGTATGTTCACTATTGCACTTTGAGTATCTTTTCAATTCTCGTTTGAGTATCTTTCTGTAAGGCTTTCTGAGGCGAGTTTCTATTGAATTTTTGTGTGTTTCCAGTGTGGGCGTGTGTTTCTTTCAAACTGAGTATCTTTCTATCGTTTGAGTATGTTTACTATTGCAATTTGAGTATCTTTTCAATTATCGTTTGAGTATCTTTCTGTAAGGCTTTCTGATGCGAGTTTCTATTGAATTTGAGAGAGTTTCCAGTGTGGGCGTGTGTTTCTTTCCAACTGAGTATCTTTCTATCGTTTGAGTATGTTTACTATTGCACTTTGAGTATATTTTCAATTCTCGTTTGAGTATCTTTCTGAACGGCTTTCGATGCGAGTTTTTTTTGAATTTGAGAGTGTTTCCAGTGTGGGCGTGTGTTTCTTTCAAACTGAGTATCTTTCTATCGTTTGAGTATGTTTACTATTGCACTTTGAGTATCTTTTCAATTCTCGTTTGAGTATCTTTCTGTAAGGTTTTCTGAGGCGAGTTTCTATTGAATTTTTGTGTGTTTCCAGTGTGGGCGTGTGTTTCTTTCAAACTGAGTATCTTTCTATCGTTTGAGTATGTTTACTATTGCACATTGAGTATTTTTTTTAATTATCGTTTGAGTATCTTTCTGTAAGGGTTTCTGATGCGAGTTTCTATTGAATTTGAGAGTGTTTCCAGTGTGGGCGTGTGTTTCTTTCAAACTGAGTATCTTTCTATCGTTTGAGTATGTTTACTATTGCAATTTGAGTATCTTTTCAATTATCGTTTGAGTATCTTTCTGTAAGGCTTTCTGATGCGAGTTTCTATTGAATTTGAGATAGTTTCCAGTGTGGGCGTGTGTTTCTATCCAACTGAGTATCTTTCTATCGTTTGAGTATGTTTACTATTGCACTTTGAGTATCTTTTCAATTCTCGTTTGAGTATCTTTCTGAACGGCTTTCGATGCGAGTTTTTTTTGAATTTGAGAGTGTTTCCAGTGTGGGCGTGTGTTTCTTTCAAACTGAGTATCTTTCTATCGTTTGAGTATGTTTACTATTGCAATTTGAGTATCTTTTCAATTATCGTTTGAGTATCTTTCTGTAAGGCTTTCTGATGCGAGTTTCTATTGAATTTGAGAGTGTTTCCAGTGTGGGCGTGTGTTTCTTTCAAACTGAGTATCTTTCTATCGTTTGAGTATGTTTACTATTGCACTTTGAGTATCTTTTCAATTCTCGTTTGAGTATCTTTCTGTAAGGCTTTCTGAGGCGAGTTTCTATTGAATTTTTGTGTGTTTCCAGTGTGGGCGTGTGTTTCTTTCAAACTGAGTATCTTTCTATCGTTTGAGTATGTTTACTATTGCAATTTGAGTATCTTTTCAATTATCGTTTGAGTATCTTTCTGTAAGGCTTTCTGATGCGAGTTTCTATTGAATTTGAGAGAGTTTCCAGTGTGGGCGTGTGTTTCTTTCCAACTGAGTATCTTTCTATCGTTTGAGTATGTTTACTATTGCACTTTGAGTATCTTTTCAATTCTCGTTTGAGTATCTTTCTGAACGGCTTTCGATGCGAGTTTTTTTTGAATTTGAGAGTGTTTCCAGTGTGGGCGTGTGTTTCTTTCAAACTGAGTATCTTTCTATCGTTTGAGTATGTTTACTATTGCACTTTGAGTATCTTTTCAATTCTCGTTTGAGTATCTTTCTGAACGGCTTTCTGATGCGAGTTTCTATTGAATTTGAGAGTGTTTCCAGTGTGGGCGTGTGTTTCTTTCAAACTGAGTATCTTTCTATCGTTTGAGTATGTTTACTATTGCACTTTGAGTATCTTTTCAATTCTCGTTTGAGTATCTTTCTGTAAGGCTTTCTGAGGCGAGTTTCTATTGAATTTTTGTGTGTTTCCAGTGTGGGCGTGTGTTTCTTTCAAACTGAGTATCTTTCTATCGTTTGAGTATGTTTACTATTGCACTTTGAGTATCTTTTCAATTCTCGTTTGAGTATCTTTCTGAACGGCTTTCGATGCGAGTTTTTCTTGAATTTGAGAGCATTTCCAGTGTGGGCGTGTGTTTCTTTCAAACTGAGTATCTTTCTATCGTTTGAGTATGTTTACTATTGCACTTTGAGTATCTTTTCAATTCTCGTTTGAGTATCTTTCTGTAAGGCTTTCTGAGGCGAGTTTCTATTGAATTTTTGTGTGTTTCCAGTGTGGGCGTGTGTTTCTTTCAAACTGAGTATCTTTCTATCGTTTGAGTATGTTTACTATTGCACTTTGAGTATCTTTTCAATTCTCGTTTGAGTATCTTTCTGAACGGCTTTCTGATGCGAGTTTCTATTGAATTTGAGAGTGTTTCCAGTGTGGGCGTGTGTTTCTTTCAAACTGAGTATCTTTCTATCGTTTGAGTATGTTTACTATTGCACTTTGAGTATCTTTTCAATTCTCGTTTGAGTATCTTTCTGTAAGGCTTTCTGATGCGAGTTTCTATTGAATTTGAGAGAGTTTCCAGTGTGGGCGTGTGTTTCTTTCCAACTGAGTATCTTTCTATCGTTTGAGTATGTTTACTATTGCACTTTGAGTATCTTTTCAATTCTCGTTTGAGTATCTTTCTGAACGGCTTTCGATGCGAGTTTTTTTTGAATTTGAGAGTGTTTCCAGTGTGGGCGTGTGTTTCTTTCAAACTGAGTATCTTTCTATCGTTTGAGTATGTTTACTATTGCACTTTGAGTATCTTTTCAATTCTCGTTTGAGTATCTTTCTGAACGGCTTTCTGATGCGAGTTTCTATTGAATTTGAGAGTGTTTCCAGTGTGGGCGTGTGTTTCTTTCAAACTGAGTATCTTTCTATCGTTTGAGTATGTTTACTATTGCACTTTGAGTATCTTTTCAATTCTCGTTTGAGTATCTTTCTGTAAGGCTTTCTGAGGCGAGTTTCTATTGAATTTTTGTGTGTTTCCAGTGTGGGCGTGTGTTTCTTTCAAACTGAGTATCTTTCTATCGTTTGAGTATGTTTACTATTGCAATTTGAGTATCTTTTCAATCCACATTTGAGTATCTTTCTGAACGGCTTTCGATCCGAGTTTTTCTTAAATTTGAGAGTGTTTCCAGTGTGGGCGTGTGTTTCTTTCAAACTAAGTATCTTTCTATCGTTTGAGTATGTTTACTATTGCACTTTGAGTATCTTTTCAATTCTCGTTTGAGTATCTTTCTGAACGGCTTTCGATGCGAGTTTTTCTTGAATTTGAGAGCATTTCCAGTGTGGGCGTGTGTTTCTTTCAAACTGAGTATCTTTCTATCGTTTGAGTATGTTTACTATTGCACTTTGAGTATCTTTTCAATTCTCGTTTGAGTATCTTTCTGTAAGGCTTTCTGAGGCGAGTTTCTATTGAATTTTTGTGTGTTTCCAGTGTGGGCGTGTGTTTCTTTCAAACTGAGTATCTTTCTATCGTTTGAGTATGTTTACTATTGCAATTTGAGTATCTTTTCAATCCTCATTTGAGTATCTTTCTGAACGGCTTTCGATCCGAGTTTTTCTTGAATTTGAGAGTGTTTCCAGTGTGGGCGTGTGTTTCTTTCAAACTAAGTATCTTTCTATCGTTTGAGTATGTTTACTATTGCAATTTGAGTATCTTTTCAATTCTCGTTTGAGTATCTTTCTGAACGGCTTTCGATGCGAGTTTCTATTGAATTTGAAAGTGTTTCCAGTGTGGGCGTGTGTTTCTTTCAAACTGAGTATCTTTCTATCGTTTGAGTATGTTTACTATTGCACTTTGAGTATCTTTTCAATTCTCGTTTGAGTATCTTTCTGTAAGGCTTTCTGAGGCGAGTTTCTATTGAATTTTTGTGTGTTTCCAGTGTGGGCGTGTGTTTCTTTCAAACTGAGTATCTTTTTATCGTTTGAGTATGTTTACTATTGCAATTTGAGTATCTTTTCAATTATCGTTTGAGTATCTTTCTGTAAGGCTTTCTGATGCGAGTTTCTATTGAATTTGAGAGAGTTTCCAGTGTGGGCGTGTGTTTCTTTCCAACTGAGTATCTTTCTATCGTTTGAGTATGTTTACTATTGCACTTTGAGTATATTTTCAATTCTCGTTTGAGTATCTTTCTGAACGGCTTTCGATGCGAGTTTTTTTTGAATTTGAGAGTGTTTCCAGTGTGGGCGTGTGTTTCTTTCAATCTGAGTATCTTTCTATCGTTTGAGTATGTTTACTATTGCACTTTGAGTATCTTTTCAATTGTCGTTTGAGTATCTTTCTGTAAGGTTTTCTGAGGCGAGTTTCTATTGAATTTTTGTGTGTTTCCAGTGTGGGCGTGTGTTTCTTTCAAACTGAGTATCTTTCTATCGTTTGAGTATGTTTACTATTGCACATTGAGTATTTTTTTTAATTATCGTTTGAGTATCTTTCTGTAAGGGTTTCTGATGCGAGTTTCTATTGAATTTGAGAGTGTTTCCAGTGTGGGCGTGTGTTTCTTTCAAACTGAGTATCTTTCTATCGTTTGAGTATGTTTACTATTGCAATTTGAGTATCTTTTCAATTATCGTTTGAGTATCTTTCTGTAAGGCTTTCTGATGCGAGTTTCTATTGAATTTGAGATAGTTTCCAGTGTGGGCGTGTGTTTCTATCCAACTGAGTATCTTTCTATCGTTTGAGTATGTTTACTATTGCACTTTGAGTATCTTTTCAATTCTCGTTTGAGTATCTTTCTGAACGGCTTTCGATGCGAGTTTTTTTTGAATTTGAGAGTGTTTCCAGTGTGGGCGTGTGTTTCTTTCAAACTGAGTATCTTTCTATCGTTTGAGTATGTTTACTATTGCAATTTGAGTATCTTTTCAATTATCGTTTGAGTATCTTTCTGTAAGGCTTTCTGATGCGAGTTTCTATTGAATTTGAGAGTGTTTCCAGTGTGGGCGTGTGTTTCTTTCAAACTGAGTATCTTTCTATCGTTTGAGTATGTTTACTATTGCACTTTGAGTATCTTTTCAATTCTCGTTTGAGTATCTTTCTGTAAGGCTTTCTGATGCGAGTTTCTATTGAATTTTTGTGTGTTTCCAGTGTGGGCGTGTGTTTCTTTCAAACTGAGTATCATTCTATCGTTTGAGTATGTTTACTATTGCAATTTGAGTATCTTTTCAATTATCGTTTGAGTATCTTTCTGTAAGGCTTTCTGATGCGAGTTTCTATTGAATTTGAGAGAGTTTCCAGTGTGGGCGTGTGTTTCTTTCCAACTGAGTATCTTTCTATCGTTTGAGTATGTTTACTATTGCACTTTGAGTATCTTTTCAATTCTCGTTTGAGTATCTTTCTGAACGGCTTTCGATGCGAGTTTTTCTTGAATTTGAGAGTGTTTCCAGTGTGGGCGTGTGTTTCTTTCAAACTGAGTATCTTTCTATCGTTTGAGTATGTTTACTATTGCACTTTGAGTATCTTTTCAATTCTCGTTTGAGTATCTTTCTGAACGGCTTTCTGATGCGAGTTTCTATTGAATTTGAGAGTGTTTCCAGTGTGGGCGTGTGTTTCTTTCAAACTGAGTATCTTTCTATCGTTTGAGTATGTTTACTATTGCACTTTGAGTATCTTTTCAATTCTCGTTTGAGTATCTTTCTGTAAGGCTTTCTGAGGCGAGTTTCTATTGAATTTTTGTGTGTTTCCAGTGTGGGCGTGTGTTTCTTTCAAACTGAGTATCTTTCTATCGTTTGAGTATGTTTACTATTGCAATTTGAGTATCTTTTCAATCCACATTTGAGTATCTTTCTGAACGGCTTTCGATCCGAGTTTTTCTTGAATTTGAGAGTGTTTCCAGTGTGGGCGTGTGTTTCTTTCAAACTAAGTATCTTTCTATCGTTTGAGTATGTTTACTATTGCACTTTGAGTATCTTTTCAATTCTCGTTTGAGTATCTTTCTGAACGGCTTTCGATGCGAGTTTTTCTTGAATTTGAGAGCATTTCCAGTGTGGGCGTGTGTTTCTTTCAAACTGAGTATCTTTCTATCGTTTGAGTATGTTTACTATTGCACTTTGAGTATCTTTTCAATTCTCGTTTGAGTATCTTTCTGTAAGGCTTTCTGAGGCGAGTTTCTATTGAATTTTTGTGTGTTTCCAGTGTGGGCGTGTGTTTCTTTCAAACTGAGTATCTTTCTATCGTTTGAGTATGTTTACTATTGCAATTTGAGTATCTTTTCAATCCTCATTTGAGTATCTTTCTGAACGGCTTTCGATCCGAGTTTTTCTTGAATTTGAGAGTGTTTCCAGTGTGGGCGTGTGTTTCTTTCAAACTAAGTATCTTTCTATCGTTTGAGTATGTTTACTATTGCAATTTGAGTATCTTTTCAATTCTCGTTTGAGTATCTTTCTGAACGGCTTTCGATGCGAGTTTCTATTGAATTTGAGAGTGTTTCCAGTGTGGGCGTGTGTTTCTTTCAAACTGAGTATCTTTCTATCGTTTGAGTATGTTTACTATTGCAATTTGAGTATCTTTTCAATTCTCGTTTGAGTATCTTTCTGTAAGGCTTTCTGAGGCGAGTTTCTATTGAATTTTTGTGTGTTTCCAGTGTGGGCGTGTGTTTCTTTCAAACTGAGTATCTTTCTATCGTTTGAGTATGTTTACTATTGCACTTTGAGTATCTTTTCAATTATCGTTTGAGTATCTTTCTGTAAGGCTTTCTGATGCGAGTTTCTATTGAATTTGAGAGAGTTTCCAGTGTGGGCGTGTGTTTCTTTCCAACTGAGTATCTTTCTATCGTTTGAGTATGTTTACTATTGCACTTTGAGTATCTTTTCAATTCTCGTTTGAGTATCTTTCTGAACGGCTTTCGATGCGAGTTTTTTTTGAATTTGAGAGTGTTTCCAGTGTGGGCGTGTGTTTCTTTCAAACTGAGTATCTTTCTATCGTTTGAGTATGTTTACTATTGCACTTTGAGTATCTTTTCAATTCTCGTTTGAGTATCTTTCTGTAAGGCTTTCTGAGGCGAGTTTCTATTGAATTTTTGTGTGTTTCCAGTGTGGGCGTGTGTTTCTTTCAAACTGAGTATCTTTCTATCGTTTGAGTATGTTTACTATTGCAATTTGAGTATCTTTTCAATCCTCATTTGAGTATCTTTCTGAACGGCTTTCTGAGGCGAGTTTCTATTGAATTTTTGTGTGTTTCCAGTGTGGGCGTGTGTTTCTTTCAAACTGAGTATCTTTCTATCGTTTGAGTATGTTTACTATTGCAATTTGAGTATCTTTTCAATCCTCATTTGTGTATCTTTCTGAACGGCTTTCGATCCGAGTTTTTCTTGAATTTGAGAGTGTTTCCAGTGTGGGCGTGTGTTTCTTTCAAACTGAGTATCTTTCTATCCTTTGAGTATGTTTACTATTGCAATTTGAGTATCTTTTTAATCCTCGTTTGAGTATCTTTCTGAACGGCTTTCTGATGCGAGTTTCTATTGAATTTGAGAGTGTTTCCAGTGTGGGCGTGTGTTTCTTTCAAACTGAGTATCTTTCTATCGTTTGAGTATGTTTACTATTGCACTTTGAGTATCTTTTCAATTCTCGTTTGACTATCTTTCTGAACGGCTTTCGATGCGAGTTTTTCTTGAATTTGAGAGTGTTTCCAGTGTGGGCGTGTGTTTCTCTCAAACTGAGTATCTTTCTATCGTTTGAGTATGTTTACTATTGCACTTTGAGTATCTTTTCAATTCTCGTTTGACTATCTTTCTGAACGGCTTTCGATGCGAGTTTTTCTTGAATTTGAGAGTGTTTCCAGTGTGGGCGTGTGTTTCTTTCAAACTGAGTATCTTTCTATCGTTTGAGTATGTTTACTATTGCACTTTGAGTATCTTTTCAATTCTCGTTTGAGTATCTTTCTGTAAGGCTTTCTGAGGCGAGTTTCTACTGAATTTTTGTGTGTTTCCAGTGTGGGCGTGTGTTTCTTTCAAACTGAGTATCATTCTATCGTTTGAGTATGTTTACTATTGCAATTTGAGTATCTTTTCAATTATCGTTTGAGTATCTTTCTGTAAGGCTTTCTGATGCGAGTTTCTATTGAATTTGAGAGAGTTTCCAGTGTGGGCGTGTGTTTCTTTCCAACTGAGTATCTTTCTATCGTTTGAGTATGTTTACTATTGCACTTTGAGTATCTTTTCAATTCTCGTTTGAGTATCTTTCTGAACGGCTTTCGATGCGAGTTTTTTTTGAATTTGAGAGTGTTTCCAGTGTGGGCGTGTGTTTCTTTCAAACTGAGTATCTTTCTATCGTTTGAGTATGTTTACTATTGCACTTTGAGTATCTTTTCAATTCTCGTTTGAGTATCTTTCTGAACGGCTTTCTGATGCGAGTTTCTATTGAATTTGAGAGTGTTTCCAGTGTGGGCGTGTGTTTCTTTCAAACTGAGTATCTTTCTATCGTTTGAGTATGTTTACTATTGCACTTTGAGTATCTTTTCAATTCTCGTTTGAGTATCTTTCTGTAAGGCTTTCTGAGGCGAGTTTCTATTGAATTTTTGTGTGTTTCCAGTGTGGGCGTGTGTTTCTTTCAAACTGAGTATCTTTCTATCGTTTGAGTATGTTTACTATTGCAATTTAAGTATCTTTTCAATCCACATTTGAGTATCTTTCTGAACGGCTTTCGATCCGAGTTTTTCTTGAATTTGAGAATGTTTCCAGTGTGGGCGTGTGTTTCTTTCAAACTAAGTATCTTTCTATCGTTTGAGTATGTTTACTATTGCACTTTGAGTATCTTTTCAATTCTCGTTTGAGTATCTTTCTGAACGGCTTTCGATGCGAGTTTTTCTTGAATTTGAGAGCATTTCCAGTGTGGGCGTGTGTTTCTTTCAAACTGAGTATCTTTCTATCGTTTGAGTATGTTTACTATTGCACTTTGAGTATCTTTTCAATTCTCGTTTGAGTATCTTTCTGTAAGGCTTTCTGATGCGAGTTTCTATTGAATTTTTGTGTGTTTCCAGTGTGGGCGTGTGTTTCTTTCAAACTGAGTATCTTTCTATCGTTTGAGTATGTTTACTATTGCAATTTGAGTATCTTTTCAATCCTCATTTGAGTATCTTTCTGAACGGCTTTCGATCCGAGTTTTTCTTGAATTTGAGAGTGTTTCCAGTGTGGGCGTGTGTTTCTTTCAAACTAAGTATCTTTCTATCGTTTGAGTATGTTTACTATTGCAATTTGAGTATCTTTTCAATTCTCGTTAGAGTATCTTTCTGAACGGCTTTCGATGCGAGTTTCTATTGAATTTGAAAGTGTTTCCAGTGTGGGCGTGTGTTTCTTTCAAACTGAGTATCTTTCTATCGTTTGAGTATGTTTACTATTGCACTTTGAGTATCTTTTCAATTCTCGTTTGAGTATCTTTCTGTAAGGCTTTCTGAGGCGAGTTTCTATTGAATTTTTGTGTGTTTCCAGTGTGGGCGTGTGTTTCTTTCAAACTGAGTATCTTTCTATCGTTTGAGTATGTTTACTATTGCAATTTGAGTATCTTTTCAATTATCGTTTGAGTATCTTTCTGTAAGGCTTTCTGATGCGAGTTTCTATTGAATTTGAGAGAGTTTCCAGTGTGGGCGTGTGTTTCTTTCCAACTGAGTATCTTTCTATCGTTTGAGTATGTTTACTATTGCACTTTGAGTATCTTTTCAATTCTCGTTTGAGTATCTTTCTGAACGGCTTTCGATGCGAGTTTTTCTTGAATTTGAGAGTGTTTCCAGTGTGGGCGTGTGTTTCTTTCAAACTGAGTATCTTTCTATCGTTTGAGTATGTTTACTATTGCACTTTGAGTATCTTTTCAATTCTCGTTTGAGTATCTTTCTGAACGGCTTTCTGATGCGAGTTTCTATTGAATTTGAGAGTGTTTCCAGTGTGGGCGTGTGTTTCTTTCAAACTGAGTATCTTTCTATCGTTTGAGTATGTTTACTATTGCAATTTGAGTATCTTTTCAATTCTCGTTTGAGTATCTTTCTGTAAGGCTTTCTGAGGCGAGTTTCTATTGAATTTTTGTGTGTTTCCAGTGTGGGCGTGTGTTTCTTTCAAACTGAGTATCTTTCTATCGTTTGAGTATGTTTACTATTGCAATTTGAGTATCTTTTCAATCCACATTTGAGTATCTTTCTGAACGGCTTTCGATCCGAGTTTTTCTTGAATTTGAGAGTGTTTCCAGTGTGGGCGTGTGTTTCTTTCAAACTGAGTATCTTTCTATCGTTTGAGTATGTTTACTATTGCACTTTGAGTATCTTTTCAATTCTCGTTTGAGTATCTTTCTGTAAGGCTTTCTGAGGCGAGTTTCTATTGAATTTTTGTGTGTTTCCAGTGTGGGCGTGTGTTTCTTTCAAACTGAGTATCTTTCTATCGTTTGAGTATGTTTACTATTGCAATTTGAGTATCTTTTCAATCCACATTTGAGTATCTTTCTGAACGGCTTTCGATCCGAGTTTTTCTTGAATTTGAGAGTGTTTCCAGTGTGGGCGTGTGTTTCTCTCAAACTGAGTATCTTTCTATCGTTTGAGTATGTTTACTATTGCACTTTGAGTATCTTTTCAATTCTCGTTTGACTATCTTTCTGAACGGCTTTCGATGCGAGTTTTTCTTGAATTTGAGAGTGTTTCCAGTGTGGGCGTGTGTTTCTTTCAAACTGAGTATCTTTCTATCGTTTGAGTATGTTTACTATTGCACTTTGAGTATCTTTTCAATTCTCGTTTGAGTATCTTTCTGTAAGGCTTTCTGAGGCGAGTTTCTACTGAATTTTTGTGTGTTTCCAGTGTGGGCGTGTGTTTCTTTCAAACTGAGTATCATTCTATCGTTTGAGTATGTTTACTATTGCAATTTGAGTATCTTTTCAATTATCGTTTGAGTATCTTTCTGTAAGGCTTTCTGATGCGAGTTTCTATTGAATTTGAGAGAGTTTCCAGTGTGGGCGTGTGTTTCTTTCCAACTGAGTATCTTTCTATCGTTTGAGTATGTTTACTATTGCACTTTGAGTATCTTTTCAATTCTCGTTTGAGTATCTTTCTGAACGGCTTTCGATGCGAGTTTTTTTTGAATTTGAGAGTGTTTCCAGTGTGGGCGTGTGTTTCTTTCAAACTGAGTATCTTTCTATCGTTTGAGTATGTTTACTATTGCACTTTGAGTATCTTTTCAATTCTCGTTTGAGTATCTTTCTGAACGGCTTTCTGATGCGAGTTTCTATTGAATTTGAGAGTGTTTCCAGTGTGGGCGTGTGTTTCTTTCAAACTGAGTATCTTTCTATCGTTTGAGTATGTTTACTATTGCACTTTGAGTATCTTTTCAATTCTCGTTTGAGTATCTTTCTGTAAGGCTTTCTGAGGCGAGTTTCTATTGAATTTTTGTGTGTTTCCAGTGTGGGCGTGTGTTTCTTTCAAACTGAGTATCTTTCTATCGTTTGAGTATGTTTACTATTGCAATTTAAGTATCTTTTCAATCCACATTTGAGTATCTTTCTGAACGGCTTTCGATCCGAGTTTTTCTTGAATTTGAGAATGTTTCCAGTGTGGGCGTGTGTTTCTTTCAAACTAAGTATCTTTCTATCGTTTGAGTATGTTTACTATTGCACTTTGAGTATCTTTTCAATTCTCGTTTGAGTATCTTTCTGAACGGCTTTCGATGCGAGTTTTTCTTGAATTTGAGAGCGTTTCCAGTGTGGGCGTGTGTTTCTTTCAAACTGAGTATCTTTCTATCGTTTGAGTATGTTTACTATTGCACTTTGAGTATCTTTTCAATTCTCGTTTGAGTATCTTTCTGTAAGGCTTTCTGAGGCGAGTTTCTATTGAATTTTTGTGTGTTTCCAGTGTGGGCGTGTGTTTCTTTCAAACTGAGTATCTTTCTATCGTTTGAGTATGTTTACTATTGCAATTTGAGTATCTTTTCAATCCTCATTTGAGTATCTTTCTGAACGGCTTTCGATCCGAGTTTTTCTTGAATTTGAGAGTGTTTCCAGTGTGGGCGTGTGTTTCTTTCAAACTAAGTATCTTTCTATCGTTTGAGTATGTTTACTATTGCAATTTGAGTATCTTTTCAATTCTCGTTTGAGTATCTTTCTGAACGGCTTTCGATGCGAGTTTCTATTGAATTTGAAAGTGTTTCCAGTGTGGGCGTGTGTTTCTTTCAAACTGAGTATCTTTCTATCGTTTGAGTATGTTTACTATTGCACTTTGAGTATCTTTTCAATTCTCGTTTGAGTATCTTTCTGTAAGACTTTCTGAGGCGAGTTTCTATTGAATTTTTGTGTGTTTCCAGTGTGGGCGTGTGTTTCTTTCAAACTGAGTATCTTTCTATCGTTTGAGTATGTTTACTATTGCAATTTGAGTATCTTTTCAATTATCGTTTGAGTATCTTTCTGTAAGGCTTTCTGATGCGAGTTTCTATTGAATTTGAGAGAGTTTCCAGTGTGGGCGTGTGTTTCTTTCCAACTGAGTATCTTTCTATCGTTTGAGTATGTTTACTATTGCACTTTGAGTATCTTTTCAATTCTCGTTTGAGTATCTTTCTGAACGGCTTTCGATGCGAGTTTTTTTTGAATTTGAGAGTGTTTCCAGTGTGGGCGTGTGTTTCTTTCAAACTGAGTATCTTTCTATCGTTTGAGTATGTTTACTATTGCACTTTGAGTATCTTTTCAATTCTCGTTTGAGTATCTTTCTGAACGGCTTTCTGATGCGAGTTTCTATTGAATTTGAGAGTGTTTCCAGTGTGGGCGTGTGTTTCTTTCAAACTGAGTATCTTTCTATCGTTTGAGTATGTTTACTATTGCACTTTGAGTATCTTTTCAATTCTCGTTTGAGTATCTTTCTGTAAGGCTTTCTGAGGCGAGTTTCTATTGAATTTTTGTGTGTTTCCAGTGTGGGCGTGTGTTTCTTTCAAACTGAGTATCTTTCTATCGTTTGAGTATGTTTACTATTGCAATTTGAGTATCTTTTCAATCCACATTTGAGTATCTTTCTGAACGGCTTTCGATCCGAGTTTTTCTTGAATTTGAGAGTGTTTCCAGTGTGGGCGTGTGTTTCTTTCAAACTAAGTATCTTTCTATCGTTTGAGTATGTTTACTATTGCACTTTGAGTATCTTTTCAATTCTCGTTTGAGTATCTTTCTGAACGGCTTTCGATGCGAGTTTTTCTTGAATTTGAGAGCATTTCCAGTGTGGGCGTGTGTTTCTTTCAAACTGAGTATCTTTCTATCGTTTGAGTATGTTTACTATTGCACTTTGAGTATCTTTTCAATTCTCGTTTGAGTATCTTTCTGTAAGGCTTTCTGAGGCGAGTTTCTATTGAATTTTTGTGTGTTTCCAGTGTGGGCGTGTGTTTCTTTCAAACTGAGTATCTTTCTATCGTTTGAGTATGTTTACTATTGCAATTTGAGTATCTTTTCAATCCTCATTTGAGTATCTTTCTGAACGGCTTTCGATCCGAGTTTTTCTTGAATTTGAGAGTGTTTCCAGTGTGGGCGTGTGTTTCTTTCAAACTAAGTATCTTTCTATCGTTTGAGTATGTTTACTATTGCAATTTGAGTATCTTTTCAATTCTCGTTTGAGTATCTTTCTGAACGGCTTTCGATGCGAGTTTCTATTGAATTTGAAAGTGTTTCCAGTGTGGGCGTGTGTTTCTTTCAAACTGAGTATCTTTCTATCGTTTGAGTATGTTTACTATTGCACTTTGAGTATCTTTTCAATTCTCGTTTGAGTATCTTTCTGTAAGGCTTTCTGAGGCGAGTTTCTATTGAATTTTTGTGTGTTTCCAGTGTGGGCGTGTGTTTCTTTCAAACTGAGTATCTTTCTATCGTTTGAGTATGTTTACTATTGCAATTTCAGTATCTTTTCAATTATCGTTTGAGTATCTTTCTGTAAGGCTTTCTGATGCGAGTTTCTATTGAATTTGAGAGAGTTTCCAGTGTGGGCGTGTGTTTCTTTCCAACTGAGTATCTTTCTATCGTTTGAGTATGTTTACTATTGCACTTTGAGTATCTTTTCAATTCTCGTTTGAGTATCTTTCTGAACGGCTTTCGATGCGAGTTTTTTTTGAATTTGAGAGTGTTTCCAGTGTGGGCGTGTGTTTCTTTCAAACTGAGTATCTTTCTATCGTTTGAGTATGTTTACTATTGCACTTTGAGTATCTTTTCAATTCTCGTTTGAGTATCTTTCTGAACGGCTTTCTGATGCGAGTTTCTATTGAATTTGAGAGTGTTTCCAGTGTGGGCGTGTGTTTCTTTCAAACTGAGTATCTTTCTATCGTTTGAGTATGTTTACTATTGCACTTTGAGTATCTTTTCAATTCTCGTTTGAGTATCTTTCTGTAAGGCTTTCTGAGGCGAGTTTCTATTGAATTTTTGTGTGTTTCCAGTGTGGGCGTGTGTTTCTTTCAAACTGAGTATCTTTCTATCGTTTGAGTATGTTTACTATTGCAATTTGAGTATCTTTTCAATCCACATTTGAGTATCTTTCTGAACGGCTTTCGATCCGAGTTTTTCTTGAATTTGAGAGTGTTACCAGTGTGGGCGTTTGTTTCTTTCAAACTAAGTATCTTTCTATCGTTTGAGTATGTTTACTATTGCACTTTGAGTATCTTTTCAATTCTCGTTTGAGTATCTTTCTGAACGGCTTTCGATGCGAGTTTTTCTTGAATTTGAGAGCATTTCCAGTGTGGGCGTGTGTTTCTTTCAAACTGAGTATCTTTCTATCGTTTGAGTATGTTTACTATTGCACTTTGAGTATCTTTTCAATTCTCGTTTGAGTATCTTTCTGTAAGGCTTTCTGAGGCGAGTTTCTATTGAATTTTTGTGTGTTTCCAGTGTGGGCGTGTGTTTCTTTCAAACTGAGTATCTTTCTATCGTTTGAGTATGTTTACTATTGCAATTTGAGTATCTTTTCAATCCTCATTTGAGTATCTTTCTGAACGGCTTTCGATCCGAGTTTTTCTTGAATTTGAGAGTGTTTCCAGTGTGGGCGTGTGTTTCTTTCAAACTAAGTATCTTTCTATCGTTTGAGTATGTTTACTATTGCAATTTGAGTATCTTTTCAATTCTCGTTTGAGTATCTTTCTGAACGGCTTTCGATGCGAGTTTCTATTGAATTTGAAAGTGTTTCCAGTGTGGGCGTGTGTTTCTTTCAAACTGAGTATCTTTCTATCGTTTGAGTATTTTTACTATTGCACTTTGAGTATCTTTTCAATTCTCGTTTGAGTATCTTTCTGTAAGGCTTTCTGAGGCGAGTTTCTATTGAATTTTTGTGTGTTTCCAGTGTGGGCGTGTGTTTCTTTCAAACTGAGTATCTTTCTATCGTTTGAGTATGTTTACTATTGCAATTTGAGTATCTTTTCAATTATCGTTTGAGTATCTTTCTGTAAGGCTTTCTGATGCGAGTTTCTATTGAATTTGAGAGAGTTTCCAGTGTGGGCGTGTGTTTCTTTCCAACTGAGTATCTTTCTATCGTTTGAGTATGTTTACTATTGCACTTTGAGTATCTTTTCAATTCTCGTTTGAGTATCTTTCTGAACGGCTTTCGATGCGAGTTTTTTTTGAATTTGAGAGTGTTTCCAGTGTGGGCGTGTGTTTCTTTCAAACTGAGTATCTTTCTATCGTTTGAGTATGTTTACTATTGCACTTTGAGTATCTTTTCAATTCTCGTTTGAGTATCTTTCTGTAAGGCTTTCTGAGGCGAGTTTCTATTGAATTTTTGTGTGTTTCCAGTGTGGGCGTGTGTTTCTTTCAAACTGAGTATCTTTCTATCGTTTGAGTATGTTTACTATTGCAATTTGAGTATCTTTTCAATCCTCATTTGAGTATCTTTCTGAACGGCTTTCTGAGGCGAGTTTCTATTGAATTTTTGTGTGTTTCCAGTGTGGGCGTGTGTTTCTTTCAAACTGAGTATCTTTCTATCGTTTGAGTATGTTTACTATTGCAATTTGAGTATCTTTTCAATCCTCATTTGTGTATCTTTCTGAACGGCTTTCGATCCGAGTTTTTCTTGAATTTGAGAGTGTTTCCAGTGTGGGCGTGTGTTTCTTTCAAACTAAGTATCTTTCTATCGTTTGAGTATGTTTACTATTGCACTTTGAGTATCTTTTCAATTCTCGTTTGAGTATCTTTCTGAACGGCTTTCGATGCGAGTTTTTATTGAATTTGAGAGCATTTCCAGTGTGGGCGTGTGTTTCTTTCAAACTAAGTATCTTTCTATCGTTTGAGTATGTTTACTATTGCACTTTGAGTATCTTTTCAATTCTCGTTTTGAGTATCTTTCTGAACGGCTTTCGATGCGAGTTTTTTTTGAATTTGAGAGTGTTTCCAGTGTGGGCGTGTGTTTCTTTCAAACTGAGTATCTTTCTATCGTTTGAGTATGTTTACTATTGCAATTTGAGTATCTTTTCAATTATCGTTTGAGTATCTTTCTGAACGGCTTTCTGATGCGAGTTTCTATTGAATTTGAGAGTGTTTCCAGTTGTGGGCGTGTGTTTCTTTCAAACTGAGTATCTTTCTATCGTTTGAGTATGTTTACTATTGCACTTTGAGTATCTTTTCAATTCTCGTTTGAGTATCTTTCTGTAAGGCTTTCTGAGGCGAGTTTCTATTGAATTTTTGTGTGTTTCCAGTGTGGGCGTGTGTTTCTTTCAAACTGAGTATCTTTCTATCGTTTGAGTATGTTTACTATTGCAATTTGAGTATCTTTTCAATTATCGTTTGAGTATCTTTCTGTAAGGCTTTCTGATGCGAGTTTCTATTGAATTTGAGAGAGTTTCCAGTGTGGGCGTGTGTTTCTTTCCAACTGAGTATCTTTCTATCGTTTGAGTATGTTTACTATTGCACTTTGAGTATCTTTTCAATTCTCGTTTGAGTATCTTTCTGAACGGCTTTCGATGCGAGTTTTTTTTGAATTTGAGAGAGTTTCCAGTGTGGGCGTGTGTTTCTTTCAAACTGAGTATCTTTCTATCGTTTGAGTATGTTTACTATTGCACTTTGAGTATCTTTTCAATTCTCGTTTGAGTATCTTTCTGAACGGCTTTCTGATGCGAGTTTCTATTGAATTTGAGAGTGTTTCCAGTGTGGGCGTGTGTTTCTTTCAAACTGAGTATCTTTCTATCGTTTGAGTATGTTTACTATTGCACTTTGAGTATCTTTTCAATTCTCGTTTGAGTATCTTTCTGTAAGGCTTTCTGAGGCGAGTTTCTATTGAATTTTTGTGTGTTTCCAGTGTGGGCGTGTGTTTCTTTCAAACTGAGTATCTTTCTATCGTTTGAGTATGTTTACTATTGCAATTTGAGTATCTTTTCAATCCACATTTGAGTATCTTTCTGAACGGCTTTCGATCCGAGTTTTTCTTGAATTTGAGAGTGTTTCCAGTGTGGGCGTGTGTTTCTTTCAAACTAAGTATCTTTCTATCGTTTGAGTATGTTTACTATTGCACTTTGAGTATCTTTTCAATTCTCGTTTGAGTATCTTTCTGAACGGCTTTCGATGCGAGTTTTTCTTGAATTTGAGAGCATTTCCAGTGTGGGCGTGTGTTTCTTTCAAACTGAGTATCTTTCTATCGTTTGAGTATGTTTACTATTGCACTTTGAGTATCTTTTCAATTCTCGTTTGAGTATCTTTCTGTAAGTTTCTGATGCGAGTTTTTATTGAATTTTTGTGTGTTTCCAGTGTGGGCGTGTGTTTCTTTCAAACTGAGTATCTTTCTATCGTTTGAGTATGTTTACTATTGCAATTTGAGTATCTTTTCAATCCTCATTTGAGTATCTTTCTGAACGGCTTTCGATCCGAGTTTTTCTTGAATTTGAGAGTGTTTCCAGTGTGGGCGTGTGTTTCTTTCAAACTAAGTATCTTTCTATCGTTTGAGTATGTTTACTATTGCAATTTGAGTATCTTTTCAATTATCGTTTGAGTATCTTTCTGAACGGCTTTCGATGCGAGTTTTTTTTGAATTTGAGAGTGTTTCCAGTGTGGGCGTGTGTTTCTTTCCAACTGAGTATCTTTCTATCGTTTGAGTATGTTTACTATTGCACTTTGAGTATCTTTTCAATTCTCGTTTGAGTATCTTTCTGAACGGCTTTCGATGCGAGTTTTTTTTGAATTTGAGAGTGTTTCCAGTGTGGGCGTGTGTTTCTTTCAAACTGAGTATCTTTCTATCGTTTGAGTATGTTTACTATTGCACTTTGAGTATCTTTTCAATTCTCGTTTGAGTATCTTTCTGTAAGGCTTTCTGAGGCGAGTTTCTATTGAATTTTTGTGTGTTTCCAGTGTGGGCGTGTGTTTCTTTCAAACTGAGTATCTTTCTATCGTTTGAGTATGTTTACTATTGCAATTTGAGTATCTTTTCAATCCTCATTTGAGTATCTTTCTGAACGGCTTTCTGAGGCGAGTTTCTATTGAATTTTTGTGTGTTTCCAGTGTGGGCGTGTGTTTCTTTCAAACTGAGTATCTTTCTATCGTTTGAGTATGTTTACTATTGCAATTTGAGTATCTTTTCAATCCTCATTTGTGTATCTTTCTGAACGGCTTTCGATCCGAGTTTTTCTTGAATTTGAGAGTGTTTCCAGTGTGGGCGTGTGTTTCTTTCAAACTAAGTATCTTTCTATCGTTTGAGTATGTTTACTATTGCACTTTGAGTATCTTTTCAATTCTCGTTTGAGTATCTTTCTGAACGGCTTTCGATGCGAGTTTTTCTTGAATTTGAGAGCATTTCCAGTGTGGGCGTGTGTTTCTTTCAAACTAAGTATCTTTCTATCGTTTGAGTATGTTTACTATTGCACTTTGAGTATCTTTTCAATTCTCGTTTGAGTATCTTTCTGAACGGCTTTCGATGCGAGTTTTTTTTGAATTTGAGAGTGTTTCCAGTGTGGGCGTGTGTTTCTTTCAAACTGAGTATCTTTCTATCGTTTGAGTATGTTTACTATTGCAATTTGAGTATCTTTTCAATTATCGTTTGAGTATCTTTCTGAACGGCTTTCTGATGCAAGTTTCTATTGAATTTGAGAGTGTTTCCAGTGTGGGCGTGTGTTTCTTTCAAACTGAGTATCTTTCTATCGTTTGAGTATGTTTACTATTGCACTTTGAGTATCTTTTCAATTCTCGTTTGAGTATCTTTCTGTAAGGCTTTCTGAGG
>NW_026089521.1:477500-480000 GCF_933775445.1 Argentina anserina | reverse complement strand
CTTGTCCTTGCCTTGTGCTTTGGCTTGCCTGGCCTTGCTGCCTTGCCTTGCTCGGCATGGCACTTGCTCGGCCTTGCTCGGCATGGCACTTGCTCGGCCTTGCTCGGCATGGCACTTGCTCGGCCTTGAAAGGCATGGCACTTGCTCGGCATGGCACTTGCTCGGCCTTGAAAGGCATACCATATGCCTTGGCGAGGCTAATATCCCTGCCTGGCGAGGCTAATTTGCCTGCAGGAATGAAGGCTGAATGGGCTAGCGAGGCTAGTATTCCTGCCTGGCGAGGCTAATATCCATGCAGGAATGCAGGCTTAATTGGCTAGCGAGGCTAATATCCCTGCCTAGCGAGGCTAATATGCCCGCAGGAATGCAGGCAGAATGGGCTAGCGAGGCTAATATCCCTGCCTAGCGAGGCTAATATGCCCGCAGGAATGCAGGCAGAATGGGCTAGCGAGGCGAATATCCCTGCCTAGCGAGGCTAATATGCCCGCAGGAATGCAGGCAGAATGGGCTAGCGAGGCTAATATCCATGCCTAGCGAGGCTAATATGCCCGCAGGAATGCAGGCAGAATGGGCTAGCGAGGCTAATATCCATGCCTAGCGAGGCTAATATCCCTGCCTGGCGAGGCTAATCTCCCCGCCTGGCGAGGCTAATAGCGTGTGAGACAACACACAGACAACACGGAGACAACACACGGACAACACGGAGACAACACGCCTGGCGAGGCTAATTCCCCTGCCTGGCGAGGCTAATTCCCCTGCCTGGCGCGGCTAATATGGCTGCACGCTAGCATGCCAACGAATGCCAAACCTCGAAAACTCAATTTTATTTCAAATATCCCCCTGCATTTTATGTTGCAAACCTATAGGGGACGATTTTTAGGACATTTTAAGATTGACATATCGTCATTTGGTCGAGTTTTCAGTTTATTTTGATTTTCTACATCTCAGAAACGAGAAATATCATATCAAATCGAAAACTCATCCAAATGACCTGAAATCAACTTCTAAATTTCTCTAAAATCATTGCTTACAGTTCTGAACCATAAAAGATATACACTTTTACAAGTGAAACGGAGTTGGAAATTTCCAAAGCCAAGAACGCGACATGGCCTTGCCTAGAGTGCAAATGCCATGTCAAGGCCGCATTCTGTTCAACTTTGCCCGCACTATAATTTGACCATAAATAAGTCTCTATTTTAAGGAAATTTTGCAAGTGGTAGCAGTCCGAAACATCAAGCGGTTTGTCATTTTCGATTTTCGACATTCTGCCCCTTTTGGAAAATAAAAACAAATACTTCTGGGTCGAAATTAAATCTGGCCTTTTTCCACAAGGTGCCTGACATTATTCTGAGTGTCCCTGCAAAAAATCTCGATTTTATACCAAATGTACAATTAGTTATGGCGTTTGCCCCTCCTCGGAAATCCCATGTTTCCCCCTGCCCTTCCCAGTTTTCTCCAATATGCTCTATAGGGGAGTAGTGGTTCTCTGCAAAATGACCCCCTTGCAGAGACCGCCTCCCCTGCCCCCAGTAGTCCCTCCCCCTTCCCCCAATTGCTTATATACGATATTTGCTGCCTCGAATGTCCCTAACAAACAATTATAAGCAATTGAAAACGGATTTAAGAGGGATTTAGGAGGTGTTCTTCGCCCAGCTGGGGGGGTGATGAACACCATGAAGGGGGGGTCATGTGGGATCGGTGTTGCCTCTAGTCCACTGAAACGATGTCAGTAACCGCTCAGATCAATCAAAGGGAGGGATAGGAGCCCGTCGGTATCGAGAAATTGTGCTTCGGCACTCGATTTGCGACATAAACAAATGCTGTGAGGGGAGGAAGGTGTCGGTGTCGATGAACTCAGTTCAATGCGCGAGTAATAAGCAGGCCGGGGGACTGGGCGCGATGCAAAGTGCTTCGGCATTCGATTTGTGAAAAGCGAGGGCGGCGACGGGGGGAAGGTGCCGGTGTCGGAACCCACTAGTACGCGCAAGTAGATGTATTTCGAAAGCGCCGAGCGGGGGGAAGGTGCCGGTATCGATGAACCCTCTTCAATGCTTGCAGTAATAAGCAGATCGGGTGTCGGGGGCGATGCACAGCTCTCGGAAGCTCCGTTTGTGAAAAGCGAGCGCGGCGAGCGGGGGGAAGAGATGCCGGTGGCCGAAATATACTCACCTCAATGCTCGAGTAGTAGCAAATCGGGTGCCGCGGCGCAATGCAGAGTGCTTCGGCACTCGATTTGCGACATAAACAAATGCGGCGAGGGGAGGAAGGTGTCGGTGTCGATGAACTCAGTTCAATGCGCGAGTAATAAGCAGGCCGGGGGACTGGGCGCGATGCAAAGTGCTTCGGCATTCGATTTGTGAAAAGCGAGGGCGGCGAGGGGGGGAAGGTGCCGGTGTCGGAACCCACTAGTACGCGCAAGTAGATGTATTTCGAAAGCGCCGAGCGGGGGGAAGGTGCCGGTATCGATGAACCCTCTTCAATGCTTGCAGTAATAAGCAGA
>NW_026089521.1:455000-457500 GCF_933775445.1 Argentina anserina | reverse complement strand
CTCGGCCTTGAAAGGCATGGCACTTGCTCGGCATGGCACTTGCTCGGCCTTGAAAGGCATACCATATGCCTTGGCGAGGCTAATATCCCTGCCTGGCGAGGCTAATTTGCCTGCAGGAATGAAGGCTGAATGGGCTAGCGAGGCTAGTATTCCTGCCTGGCGAGGCTAATATCCATGCAGGAATGCAGGCTTAATTGGCTAGCGAGGCTAATATCCCTGCCTAGCGAGGCTAATATGCCCGCAGGAATGCAGGCAGAATGGGCTAGCGAGGCTAATATCCCTGCCTAGCGAGGCTAATATGCCCGCAGGAATGCAGGCAGAATGGGCTAGCGAGGCTAATATCCCTGCCTAGCGAGGCTAATATGCCCGCAGGAATGCAGGCAGAATGGGCTACCGAGGCTAATATCCATGCCTAGCGAGGCTAATATGCCCGCAGGAATGCAGGCAGAATGGGCTAGCGAGGCTAATATCCATGCCTAGCGAGGCTAATATCCCTGCCTGGCGAGGCTAATCTCCCCGCCTGGCGAGGCTAATAGCGTGTGAGACAACACACAGACAACACGGAGACAACACACGGACAACACGGAGACAACACGCCTGGCGAGGCTAATTCCCCTGCCTGGCGAGGCTAATTCCCCTGCCTGGCGAGGCTAATATGGCTGCACGCTAGCATGCCAACGAATGCCAAACCTCGAAAACTCAATTTTATTTCAAATATCCCCCTGCATTTTATGTTGCAAACCTATAGGGGACGATTTTTAGGACATTTTAAGATTGACATATCGTCATTTGGTCGAGTTTTCAGTTTATTTTGATTTTCTACATCTCAGAAACGAGAAATATCATATCAAATCGAAAACTCATCCAAATGACCTGAAATCAACTTCTAAATTTCTCTAAAATCATTGCTTACAGTTCTGAACCATAAAAGATATACACTTTTACAAGTGAAACGGAGTTGGAAATTTCCAAAGCCAAGAACGCGACATGGCCTTGCCTAGAGTGCAAATGCCATGTCAAGGCCGCATTCTGTTCAACTTTGCCCGCACTATAATTTGACCATAAATAAGTCTCTATTTTAAGGAAATTTTGCAAGTGGTAGCAGTCCGAAACATCAAGCGGTTTGTCATTTTCGATTTTCGACATTCTGCCCCTTTTGGAAAATAAAAACAAATACTTCTGGGTCGAAATTAAATCTGGCCTTTTTCCACAAGGTGCCTGACATTATTCTGAGTGTCCCTGCAAAAAATCTCGATTTTATACCAAATGTACAATTAGTTATGGCGTTTGCCCCTCCTCGGAAATCCCATGTTTCCCCCTGCCCTTCCCAGTTTTCTCCAATATGCTCTATAGGGGAGTAGTGGTTCTCTGCAAAATGACCCCCTTGCAGAGACCGCCTCCCCTGCCCCCAGTAGTCCCTCCCCCTTCCCCCAATTGCTTATATACGACATTTGCTGCCTCGAATGTCCCTAACAAACAATTATAAGCAATTGAAAACGGATTTAAGAGGGATTTAGGAGGTGTTCTTCGCCCAGCTGGGGGGGTGATGAACACCACGAAGGGGGGGTCATGTGGGATCGGTGTTGCCTCTAGTCCACTGAAACGATGTCAGTAACCGCTCAGATCAATCAAAGGGAGGGATAGGAGCCCGTCGGTATCGAGAAATTGTGCTTCGGCACTTGATTTGCGACATAAACAAATGCTGTGAGGGGAGGAAGGTGTCGGTGTCGATGAACTCAGATCAATGCGCGAGTAATAAGCAGGCCGGGGGACTGGGCGTGATGCAAAGTGCTTTGGCATTCGATTTGTGAAAAGCGAGGGTGGCGATGGGGGGAAGGTGCCGGTGTCGGAACCCACTAGTACGCGCAAGTAGATGTATTTCGAAAGCGCCGAGCGGGGGGAAGGTGCCGGTATCGATGAACCCTCTTCAATGCTTGCAGTAATAAGCAGATCGGGTGTCGGGGGCGATGCAAAGCTCTTGGAAGCTCCGTTTGTGAAAAGCGAGCGCGGCGAGCGGGGGGAAGAGATGCCGGTGGCCGAAATATACTCACCTCAATGCTCGAGTAGTAGCAAATCGGGTGCCGCGGCGCAATGCAGAGTGCTTCGGCACTCGATTTGCGACATAAACAAATGCGGCGAGGGGAGGAAGGTGTCGGTGTCGATGAACTCAGTTCAATGCGCGAGTAATAAGCAGGCCGGGGGACTGGGCGCGATGCAAAGTGCTTCGGCATTTGATTTGTGAAAAGCGAGGGCGGCGAGGGGGGGAAGGTGCCGGTGTCGGAACCCACTAGTACGCGCAAGTAGATGTATTTCGAAAGCGCCGAGCGGGGGGAAGGTGCCGGTATCGATGAACCCTCTTCAATGCTTGCAGTAATAAGCAGATCGGGTGTCGGTGGCGATGCAAAGCTCTTGGAAGCTCCGTTTGTGAAAAGCAAGCGCGGCGAGCGGGGGGAAGAGATGCCGGTGGCCGAAATATACTCACCTCAATGCTCGAGTAGTA
>NW_026089521.1:432500-435000 GCF_933775445.1 Argentina anserina | reverse complement strand
CTGCCTTGGCCTTGGTTGCCGCTGCCTTGCCCTTGCCTTGCTCGGCATCGGCATTTGTTGCCCCTGCCTTGCCCTTGCTTGGCCTTGCCCGGCCTCGTCTTTCCCTTTCCTGGCACTGCCCTCGTTGTGGCTTGCCTGGCCTTGCTTGCTTGACACTGCCCTTGCTTGTCCTTGCCTTGTGCTTTGGCTTGCCTGGCCTTGCTGCCTTGCCTTGCTCGGCATGGCACTTGCTCGGCCTTGCTCGGCATGGCACTTGCTCGGCCTTGCTCGGCATGGCACTTGCTCGGCCTTGAAAGGCATACCATATGCCTTGGCGAGGCTAATATCCCTGCCTGGCGAGGCTAATTTGCCTGCAGGAATGAAGGCTGAATGGGCTAGCGAGGCTAGTATTCCTGCCTGGCGAGGCTAATATCCATGCAGGAATGCAGGCTGAATTGGCTAGCGAGGCTAATATCCCTGCCTAGCGAGGCTAATATCCCTGCCTAGCGAGGCTAATATCCCTGCCTAGCGAGGCTAATATGCCCGCAGGAATGCAGGTAGAATGGGCTAGCGAGGCTAATATCCCTGCCTAGCGAGGCTAATATGCCCGCAGGAATGCAGGCAGAATGGGCTAGCGAGGCTAATATCCATGCCTAGCGAGGCTAATATCCCTGCCTGGCGAGGCTAATCTCCCTGCCTGGCGAGGCTAATCTCCCCGCCTGGCGAGGCTAATAGCGTGTGAGACAACACACAGACAACACGGAGACAACACACGGACAACACGGAGACAACACGCCTGGCGAGGCTAATTCCCCTGCCTGGCGAGGCTAATTCCCCTGCCTGGCGAGGCTAATTCCCCTGCCTGGCGAGGCTAATATGGCTGCACGCTAGCATGCCAACGAATGCCAAACCTCGAAAACTCAATTTTATTTCAAATATCCCCCTGCATTTTATGTTGCAAACCTATAGGGGACGATTTTTAGGACATTTTAAGATTGACATATCGTCATTTGGTCGAGTTTTCAGTTTATTTTGATTTTCTACATCTCAGAAACGAGAAATATCATATCAAATCGAAAACTCATCCAAATGACCTGAAATCAACTTCTAAATTTCTCTAAAATCATTGCTTACAGTTCTGAACCATAAAAGATATACACTTTTACAAGTGAAACGGAGTTGGAAATTTCCAAAGCCAAGAACGCGACATGGCCTTGCCTAGAGTGCAAATGCCATGTCAAGGCCGCATTCTGTTCAACTTTGCCCGCACTATAATTTGACCATAAATAAGTCTCTATTTTAAGGAAATTTTGCAAGTGGTAGCAGTCCGAAACATCAAGCGGTTTGTCATTTTCGATTTTCGACATTCTGCCCCTTTTGGAAAATAAAAACAAATACTTCTGGGTCGAAATTAAATCTGGCCTTTTTCCACAAGGTGCCTGACATTATTCTGAGTGTCCCTGCAAAAAATCTCGATTTTATACCAAATGTACAATTAGTTATGGCGTTTGCCCCTCCTCGGAAATCCCATGTTTCCCCCTGCCCTTCCCAGTTTTCTCCAATATGCTCTATAGGGGAGTAGTGGTTCTCTGCAAAATGACCCCCTTGCAGAGACCGCCTCCCCTGCCCCCAGTAGTCCCTCCCCCTTCCCCCAATTGCTTATATACGACATTTGCTGCCTCGAATGTCCCTAACAAACAATTATAAGCAATTGAAAACGGATTTAAGAGGGATTTAGGAGGTGTTCTTCGCCCAGCTGGGGGGGTGATGAACACCACGAAGGGGGGGTCATGTGGGATCGGTGTTGCCTCTAGTCCACTGAAACGATGTCAGTAACCGCTCAGATCAATCAAAGGGAGGGATAGGAGCCCGTCGGTATCGAGAAATTGTGCTTCGGCACTTGATTTGCGACATAAACAAATGCTGTGAGGGGAGGAAGGTGTCGGTGTCGATGAACTCAGATCAATGCGCGAGTAATAAGCAGGCCGGGGGACTGGGCGTGATGCAAAGTGCTTTGGCATTCGATTTGTGAAAAGCGAGGGCGGCGATGGGGGGAAGGTGCCGGTGTCGGAACCCACTAGTACGCGCAAGTAGATGTATTTCGAAAGCGCCGAGCGGGGGGAAGGTGCCGGTATCGATGAACCCTCTTCAATGCTTGCAGTAATAAGCAGATCGGGTGTCGGGGGCGATGCAAAGCTCTTGGAAGCTCCGTTTGTGAAAAGCGAGCGCGGCGAGCGGGGGGAAGAGATGCCGGTGGCCGAAATATACTCACCTCAATGCTCGAGTAGTAGCAAATCGGGTGCCGCGGCGCAATGCAGAGTGCTTCGGCACTCGATTTGCGACATAAACAAATGCGGCGAGGGGAGGAAGGTGTCGGTGTCGATGAACTCAGTTCAATGCGCGAGTAATAAGCAGGCCGGGGGACTGGGCGCGATGCAAAGTGCTTCGGCATTTGATTTGTGAAAAGCGAGGGCGGCGAGGGGGGGAAGGTGCCGGTGTCGGAACCCACTAGTACGCGCAA
>NW_026089521.1:410000-412500 GCF_933775445.1 Argentina anserina | reverse complement strand
GGTTTGCTCGGTATTGGCATCGCCTTGCCTTGCATTGGCATTTGTTGCCCCTGCCTTGGCCTTGGTTGCCGCTGCCTTGCCCTTGCTTGGCCTGGCCTGGCCTTGCCTTGCTCGGCATTGGCATCGCCTTGCCTTGCATTGGCATTTGTTGCCCCTGCCTTGCCCTCGGTTGCCCCTGCCTTGGCCTTGGTTGCCGCTGCCTTGCCCTTGCTTGCCCTTGCCTTGCTCGGCATTGGCATCGCCTTGCCTTCCATTGGCATTTGTTGCCCCTGCCTTGGCCTTGGTTGCCGCTGCCTTGCCCTTGCCTTGCTCGGCATCGGCATTTGTTGCCCCTGCCTTGCCCTTGCTTGGCCTTGCCCGGCCTCGTCTTTCCCTTTCCTGGCACTGCCCTCGTTGTGGCTTGCCTGGCCTTGCTTGCTTGACACTGCCCTTGCTTGTCCTTGCCTTGTGCTTTGGCTTGCCTGGCCTTGCTGCCTTGCCTTGCTCGGCATGGCACTTGCTCGGCCTTGCTCGGCATGGCACTTGCTCGGCCTTGCTCGGCATGGCACTTGCTCGGCCTTGCTCGGCATGGCACTTGCTCGGCCTTGAAAGGCATACCATATGCCTTGGCGAGGCTAATATTCCTGCCTGGCGAGGCTAATTTGCCTGCAGGAATGAAGGCTGAATGGGCTAGCGAGGCTAGTATTCCTGCCTGGCGAGGCTAATATCCATGCAGGAATGCAGGCTGAATTGGCTAGCGAGGCTAATATCCCTGCCTAGCGAGGCTAATATCCCTGCCTAGCGAGGCTAATATCCCTGCCTAGCGAGGCTAATATGCCCGCAGGAATGCAGGTAGAATGGGCTAGCGAGGCTAATATCCCTGCCTAGCGAGGCTAATATGCCCGCAGGAATGCAGGCAGAATGGGCTAGCGAGGCTAATATCCATGCCTAGCGAGGCTAATATCCCTGCCTGGCGAGGCTAATCTCCCTGCCTGGCGAGGCTAATCTCCCCGCCTGGCGAGGCTAATAGCGTGTGAGACAACACACAGACAACACGGAGACAACACACGGACAACACGGAGACAACACGCCTGGCGAGGCTAATTCCCCTGCCTGGCGAGGCTAATTCCCCTGCCTGGCGAGGCTAATATGGCTGCACGCTAGCATGCCAACGAATGCCAAACCTCGAAAACTCAATTTTATTTCAAATATCCCCCTGCATTTTATGTTGCAAACCTATAGGGGACGATTTTTAGGACATTTTAAGATTGACATATCGTCATTTGGTCGAGTTTTCAGTTTATTTTGATTTTCTACATCTCAGAAACGAGAAATATCATATCAAATCGAAAACTCATCCAAATGACCTGAAATCAACTTCTAAATTTCTCTAAAATCATTGCTTACAGTTCTGAACCATAAAAGATATACACTTTTACAAGTGAAACGGAGTTGGAAATTTCCAAAGCCAAGAACGCGACATGGCCTTGCCTAGAGTGCAAATGCCATGTCAAGGCCGCATTCTGTTCAACTTTGCCCGCACTATAATTTGACCATAAATAAGTCTCTATTTTAAGGAAATTTTGCAAGTGGTAGCAGTCCGAAACATCAAGCGGTTTGTCATTTTCGATTTTCGACATTCTGCCCCTTTTGGAAAATAAAAACAAATACTTCTGGGTCGAAATTAAATCTGGCCTTTTTCCACAAGGTGCCTGACATTATTCTGAGTGTCCCTGCAAAAAATCTCGATTTTATACCAAATGTACAATTAGTTATGGCGTTTGCCCCTCCTCGGAAATCCCATGTTTCCCCCTGCCCTTCCCAGTTTTCTCCAATATGCTCTATAGGGGAGTAGTGGTTCTCTGCAAAATGACCCCCTTGCAGAGACCGCCTCCCCTGCCCCCAGTAGTCCCTCCCCCTTCCCCCAATTGCTTATATACGACATTTGCTGCCTCGAATGTCCCTAACAAACAATTATAAGCAATTGAAAACGGATTTAAGAGGGATTTAGGAGGTGTTCTTCGCCCAGCTGGGGGGGTGATGAACACCACGAAGGGGGGGTCATGTGGGATCGGTGTTGCCTTCTAGTCCACTGAAACGATGTCAGTAACCGCTCAGATCAATCAAAGGGAGGGATAGGAGCCCGTCGGTATCGAGAAATTGTGCTTCGGCACTTGATATGCGACATAAACAAATGCTGTGAGGGGAGGAAGGTGTCGGTGTCGATGAACTCAGATCAATGCGCGAGTAATAAGCAGGCCGGGGGACTGGGCGTGATGCAAAGTGCTTTGGCATTCGATTTGTGAAAAGCGAGGGCGGCGATGGGGGGAAGGTGCCGGTGTCGGAACCCACTAGTACGCGCAAGTAGATGTATTTCGAAAGCGCCGAGCGGGGGGAAGGTGCCGGTATCGATGAACCCTCTTCAATGCTTGCAGTAATAAGCAGATCGGGTGTCGGGGGCGATGCAAAGCTCTTGGAAGCTCCGTTTGTGAAAAGCGAGCGCGGCGAGCGGGGGGAAGAG
>NW_026089521.1:397500-400000 GCF_933775445.1 Argentina anserina | reverse complement strand
CCGGCCTTGCCTTCTCGGCATTGGCATTGCGTTGCCTTGATTTGCAGTGGCCTTGGTCAGCTCGGCATTGGCATTGGCATTGGCATTGGCACTGCCTTGCCTTGCCTTGCCTTGGCGTTGGTTGTCCCTGCCTTGCCCTTGCCCTTTCTTGGCCTGGCCTTGCCTTGGTTTGCTCGGTATTGGCATCGCCTTGCCTTGCATTGGCATGTGTTGCCCCTGCCTTGGCCTTGGTTGCCGCTGCCTTGCCCTTGCTTGGCCTGGCCTTGCTCGGCATTGGCATCGCCTTGCCTTGCATTGGCATTTGTTGCCCCTGCCTTGCCCTGGGTTGCCCCTGCCTTGGCCTTGGTTGCCGCTGCCTTGCCCTTGCCTTGCTCGGCATTGGCATCGCCTTGCCTTCCATTGGCATTTGTTGCCCCTGCCTTGGCCTTGGTTGCCGCTGCCTTGCCCTTGCTTGGCCTGGCCTGGCCTTGCCTTGCTCGGCATTGGCATCGCCTTGCCTTGCATTGGCATTTGTTGCCTCTGCCTTGCCCTCGGTTGCCCCTGCCTTGGCCTTGGTTGCCGCTGCCTTGCCCTTGCTTGCCCTTGCCTTGCTCGGCATCGGCATCGCCTTGCCTTCCATTGGCATTTGTTGCCCCTGCCTTGCCCTTGCTTGGCCTTGCCCGGCCTCGTCTTTCCCTTTCCTGGCACTGCCCTCGTTGTGGCTTGCCTGGCCTTGCTTGCTTGACACTGCCCTTGCTTGTCCTTGCCTTGTGCTTTGGCTTGCCTGGCCTTGCTGCCTTGCCTTGCTCGGCATGGCACTTGCTCGGCCTTGCTCGGCATGGCACTTGCTCGGCCTTGCTCGGCATGGCACTTGCTCGGCCTTGAAAGGCATGGCACTTGCTCGGCATGGCACTTGCTCGGCCTTGAAAGGCATACCATATGCCTTGGCGAGGCTAATATCCCTGCCTGGCGAGGCTAATTTGCCTGCAGGAATGAAGGCTGAATGGGCTAGCGAGGCTAGTATTCCTGCCTGGCGAGGCTAATATCCATGCAGGAATGCAGGCTTAATTGGCTAGCGAGGCTAATATCCCTGCCTAGCGAGGCTAATATGCCCGCAGGAATGCAGGCAGAATGGGCTAGCGAGGCTAATATCCCTGCCTAGCGAGGCTAATATGCCCGCAGGAATGCAGGCAGAATGGGCTAGCGAGGCTAATATCCCTGCCTAGCGAGGCTAATATGCCCGCAGGAATGCAGGCAGAATGGGCTACCGAGGCTAATATCCATGCCTAGCGAGGCTAATATGCCCGCAGGAATGCAGGCAGAATGGGCTAGCGAGG
This sequence comes from Argentina anserina, assembly GCF_933775445.1. Lineage (NCBI taxonomy): Eukaryota > Viridiplantae > Streptophyta > Magnoliopsida > Rosales > Rosaceae > Argentina > Argentina anserina. The sequence goes on along the minus strand of NW_026089521.1, from coordinate 398,684 downwards.
CTAATATCCATGCCTAGCGAGGCTAATATCCCTGCCTGGCGAGGCTAATCTCCCCGCCTGGCGAGGCTAATAGCGTGTGAGACAACACACAGACAACACGGAGACAACACACGGACAACACGGAGACAACACGCCTGGCGAGGCTAATTCCCCTGCCTGGCGAGGCTAATTCCCCTGCCTGGCGAGGCTAATATGGCTGCACGCTAGCATGCCAACGAATGCCAAACCTCGAAAACTCAATTTTATTTCAAATATCCCCCTGCATTTTATGTTGCAAACCTATAGGGGACGATTTTTAGGACATTTTAAGATTGACATATCGTCATTTGGTCGAGTTTTCAGTTTATTTTGATTTTCTACATCTCAGAAACGAGAAATATCATATCAAATCGAAAACTCATCCAAATGACCTGAAATCAACTTCTAAATTTCTCTAAAATCATTGCTTACAGTTCTGAACCATAAAAGATATACACTTTTACAAGTGAAACGGAGTTGGAAATTTCCAAAGCCAAGAACGCGACATGGCCTTGCCTAGAGTGCAAATGCCATGTCAAGGCCGCATTCTGTTCAACTTTGCCCGCACTATAATTTGACCATAAATAAGTCTCTATTTTAAGGAAATTTTGCAAGTGGTAGCAGTCCGAAACATCAAGCGGTTTGTCATTTTCGATTTTCGACATTCTGCCCCTTTTGGAAAATAAAAACAAATACTTCTGGGTCGAAATTAAATCTGGCCTTTTTCCACAAGGTGCCTGACATTATTCTGAGTGTCCCTGCAAAAAATCTCGATTTTATACCAAATGTACAATTAGTTATGGCGTTTGCCCCTCCTCGGAAATCCCATGTTTCCCCCTGCCCTTCCCAGTTTTCTCCAATATGCTCTATAGGGGAGTAGTGGTTCTCTGCAAAATGACCCCCTTGCAGAGACCGCCTCCCCTGCCCCCAGTAGTCCCTCCCCCTTCCCCCAATTGCTTATATACGATATTTGCTGCCTCGAATGTCCCTAACAAACAATTATAAGCAATTGAAAACGGATTTAAGAGGGATTTAGGAGGTGTTCTTCGCCCAGCTGGGGGGGTGATGAACACCATGAAGGGGGGGTCATGTGGGATCGGTGTTGCCTCTAGTCCACTGAAACGATGTCAGTAACCGCTCAGATCAATCAAAGGGAGGGATAGGAG
>NW_026089521.1:385000-387500 GCF_933775445.1 Argentina anserina | reverse complement strand
GCGAGGCTAATATCCATGCCTAGCGAGGCTAATATCCCTGCCTGGCGAGGCTAATCTCCCCGCCTGGCGAGGCTAATAGCGTGTGAGACAACACACAGACAACACGGAGACAACACACGGACAACACGGAGACAACACGCCTGGCGAGGCTAATTCCCCTGCCTGGCGAGGCTAATTCCCCTGCCTGGCGAGGCTAATATGGCTGCACGCTAGCATGCCAACGAATGCCAAACCTCGAAAACTCAATTTTATTTCAAATATCCCCCTGCATTTTATGTTGCAAACCTATAGGGGACGATTTTTAGGACATTTTAAGATTGACATATCGTCATTTGGTCGAGTTTTCAGTTTATTTTGATTTTCTACATCTCAGAAACGAGAAATATCATATCAAATCGAAAACTCATCCAAATGACCTGAAATCAACTTCTAAATTTCTCTAAAATCATTGCTTACAGTTCTGAACCATAAAAGATATACACTTTTACAAGTGAAACGGAGTTGGAAATTTCCAAAGCCAAGAACGCGACATGGCCTTGCCTAGAGTGCAAATGCCATGTCAAGGCCGCATTCTGTTCAACTTTGCCCGCACTATAATTTGACCATAAATAAGTCTCTATTTTAAGGAAATTTTGCAAGTGGTAGCAGTCCGAAACATCAAGCGGTTTGTCATTTTCGATTTTCGACATTCTGCCCCTTTTGGAAAATAAAAACAAATACTTCTGGGTCGAAATTAAATCTGGCCTTTTTCCACAAGGTGCCTGACATTATTCTGAGTGTCCCTGCAAAAAATCTCGATTTTATACCAAATGTACAATTAGTTATGGCGTTTGCCCCTCCTCGGAAATCCCATGTTTCCCCCTGCCCTTCCCAGTTTTCTCCAATATGCTCTATAGGGGAGTAGTGGTTCTCTGCAAAATGACCCCCTTGCAGAGACCGCCTCCCCTGCCCCCAGTAGTCCCTCCCCCTTCCCCCAATTGCTTATATACGACATTTGCTGCCTCGAATGTCCCTAACAAACAATTATAAGCAATTGAAAACGGATTTAAGAGGGATTTAGGAGGTGTTCTTCGCCCAGCTGGGGGGGTGATGAACACCACGAAGGGGGGGTCATGTGGGATCGGTGTTGCCTCTAGTCCACTGAAACGATGTCAGTAACCGCTCAGATCAATCAAAGGGAGGGATAGGAGCCCGTCGGTATCGAGAAATTGTGCTTCGGCACTCGATTTGCGACATAAACAAATGCTGTGAGGGGAGGAAGGTGTCGGTGTCGATGAACTCAGTTCAATGCGCGAGTAATAAGCAGGCCGGGGGACTGGGCGCGATGCAAAGTGCTTCGGCATTCGATTTGTGAAAAGCGAGGGTGGCGAGGGGGGGAAGGTGCCGGTGTCGGAACCCACTAGTACGCGCAAGTAGATGTATTTCGAAAGCGCCGAGCGGGGGGAAGGTGCCGGTATCGATGAACCCTCTTCAATGCTTGCAGTAATAAGCAGATCGGGTGTCGGGGGCGATGCAAAGCTCTTGGAAGCTCCGTTTGTGAAAAGCGAGCGCGGCGAGCGGGGGGAAGAGATGCCGGTGGCCGAAATATACTCACCTCAATGCTCGAGTAGTAGCAAATCGGGTGCCGCGGCGCAATGCAGAGTGCTTCGGCACTCGATTTGCGACATAAACAAATGCGGCGAGGGGAGGAAGGTGTCGGTGTCGATGAACTCAGTTCAATGCGCGAGTAATAAGCAGGCCGGGGGACTGGGCGCGATGCAAAGTGCTTCGGCATTTGATTTGTGAAAAGCGAGGGCGGCGAGGGGGGGAAGGTGCCGGTGTCGGAACCCACTAGTACGCGCAAGTAGATGTATTTCGAAAGCGCCGAGCGGGGGGAAGGTGCCGGTATCGATGAACCCTCTTCAATGCTTGCAGTAATAAGCAGATCGGGTGTCGGTGGCGATGCAAAGCTCTTGGAAGCTCCGTTTGTGAAAAGCAAGCGCGGCGAGCGGGGGGAAGAGATGCCGGTGGCCGAAATATACTCACCTCAATGCTCGAGTAGTAGCAAATCGGGTGCCGCGGCGCAATGCAGAGTGCTTCGGCACTCGATTTGTGAAAAAAACAAATGCGGCGAGGGGAGGAAGGTGTCGGTGTCGATGAACTCAGTTCAATGCGCGAGTAATAAGCAGGCCGGGGGACTGGGCGCGATGCAAAGTGCTTCGGCATTTGATTTGTGAAAAGCGAGGGCGGCGAGGGGGGGAAGGTGCCGGTGTCGGAACCCACTAGTACGCGCAAGTAGATGTATTTCGAAAGCGCCGAGCGGGGGGAAGGTGCCGGTATCGATGAACCCTCTTCAATGCTTGCAGTAATAAGCAGATCGGGTGTCGGTGGCGATGCAAAGCTCTTGGAAGCTCCGTTTGTGAAAAGCAAGCGCGGCGAGCGGGGGGAAGAGATGCCGGTGGCCGAAATATACTCACCTCAATGCTCGAGTAGTAGCAAATCGGGTGCCGCGGCGCAATGC
>NW_026089521.1:362500-365000 GCF_933775445.1 Argentina anserina | reverse complement strand
CCCTGCATTTTATGTTGCAAACCTATAGGGGACGATTTTTAGGACATTTTAAGATTGACATATCGTCATTTGGTCGAGTTTTCAGTTTATTTTGATTTTCTACATCTCAGAAACGAGAAATATCATATCAAATCGAAAACTCATCCAAATGACCTGAAATCAACTTCTAAATTTCTCTAAAATCATTGCTTACAGTTCTGAACCATAAAAGATATACACTTTTACAAGTGAAACGGAGTTGGAAATTTCCAAAGCCAAGAACGCGACATGGCCTTGCCTAGAGTGCAAATGCCATGTCAAGGCCGCATTCTGTTCAACTTTGCCCGCACTATAATTTGACCATAAATAAGTCTCTATTTTAAGGAAATTTTGCAAGTGGTAGCAGTCCGAAACATCAAGCGGTTTGTCATTTTCGATTTTCGACATTCTGCCCCTTTTGGAAAATAAAAACAAATACTTCTGGGTCGAAATTAAATCTGGCCTTTTTCCACAAGGTGCCTGACATTATTCTGAGTGTCCCTGCAAAAAATCTCGATTTTATACCAAATGTACAATTAGTTATGGCGTTTGCCCCTCCTCGGAAATCCCATGTTTCCCCCTGCCCTTCCCAGTTTTCTCCAATATGCTCTATAGGGGAGTAGTGGTTCTCTGCAAAATGACCCCCTTGCAGAGACCGCCTCCCCTGCCCCCAGTAGTCCCTCCCCCTTCCCCCAATTGCTTATATACGACATTTGCTGCCTCGAATGTCCCTAACAAACAATTATAAGCAATTGAAAACGGATTTAAGAGGGATTTAGGAGGTGTTCTTCGCCCAGCTGGGGGGGTGATGAACACCACGAAGGGGGGGTCATGTGGGATCGGTGTTGCCTCTAGTCCACTGAAACGATGTCAGTAACCGCTCAGATCAATCAAAGGGAGGGATAGGAGCCCGTCGGTATCGAGAAATTGTGCTTCGGCACTTGATTTGCGACATAAACAAATGCTGTGAGGGGAGGAAGGTGTCGGTGTCGATGAACTCAGATCAATGCGCGAGTAATAAGCAGGCCGGGGGACTGGGCGTGATGCAAAGTGCTTTGGCATTCGATTTGTGAAAAGCGAGGGCGGCGATGGGGGGAAGGTGCCGGTGTCGGAACCCACTAGTACGCGCAAGTAGATGTATTTCGAAAGCGCCGAGCGGGGGGAAGGTGCCGGTATCGATGAACCCTCTTCAATGCTTGCAGTAATAAGCAGATCGGGTGTCGGGGGCGATGCAAAGCTCTTGGAAGCTCCGTTTGTGAAAAGCGAGCGCGGCGAGCGGGGGGAAGAGATGCCGGTGGCCGAAATATACTCACCTCAATGCTCGAGTAGTAGCAAATCGGGTGCCGCGGCGCAATGCAGAGTGCTTCGGCACTCGATTTGCGACATAAACAAATGCGGCGAGGGGAGGAAGGTGTCGGTGTCGATGAACTCAGTTCAATGCGCGAGTAATAAGCAGGCCGGGGGACTGGGCGCGATGCAAAGTGCTTCGGCATTTGATTTGTGAAAAGCGAGGGCGGCGAGGGGGGGAAGGTGCCGGTGTCGGAACCCACTAGTACGCGCAAGTAGATGTATTTCGAAAGCGCCGAGCGGGGGGAAGGTGCCGGTATCGATGAACCCTCTTCAATGCTTGCAGTAATAAGCAGATCGGGTGTCGGTGGCGATGCAAAGCTCTTGGAAGCTCCGTTTGTGAAAAGCAAGCGCGGCGAGCGGGGGGAAGAGATGCCGGTGGCCGAAATATACTCACCTCAATGCTCGAGTAGTAGCAAATCGGGTGCCGCGGCGCAATGCAGAGTGCTTCGGCACTCGATTTGTGAAAAAAACAAATGCGGCGAGGGGAGGAAGGTGTCGGTGTCGATGAACTCAGTTCAATGCGCGAGTAATAAGCAGGCCGGGGGACTGGGCGCGATGCAAAGTGCTTCGGCATTTGATTTGTGAAAAGCGAGGGCGGCGAGGGGGGGAAGGTGCCGGTGTCGGAACCCACTAGTACGCGCAAGTAGATGTATTTCGAAAGCGCCGAGCGGGGGGAAGGTGCCGGTATCGATGAACCCTCTTCAATGCTTGCAGTAATAAGCAGATCGGGTGTCGGTGGCGATGCAAAGCTCTTGGAAGCTCCGTTTGTGAAAAGCAAGCGCGGCGAGCGGGGGGAAGAGATGCCGGTGGCCGAAATATACTCACCTCAATGCTCGAGTAGTAGCAAATCGGGTGCCGCGGCGCAATGCAGAGTGCTTCGGCACTCGATTTGTGAAAAAAACAAATGCGGCGAGGGGAGGAAGGTGTCGGTGTCGATGAACTCAGTTCAATGCGCGAGTAATAAGCAGGCCGGGGGACTGGGCGCGATGCAAAGTGCTTCGGCATTTGATTTGTGAAAAGCGAGGGCGGCGAGGGGGGGAAGGTGCCGGTGTCGGAACCCACTAGTACGCGCAAGTAGATGTATTTCGAAAGCGCCGAGCGGGGGGAAGGTGCCGGTATCGATGAACCCTCT
>NW_026089521.1:330000-332500 GCF_933775445.1 Argentina anserina | reverse complement strand
GCCTTGCCTTGGCGTTGGTTGTCCCTGCCTTGCCCTTGCCCTTTCTTGGCCTGGCTTTGCCTTGGTTTGCTCGGTATTGGCATCGCCTTGCCTTGCATTGGCATTTGTTGCCCCTGCCTTGGCCTTGGTTGCCGCTGCCTTGCCCTTGCTTGGCCTGGCCTGGCCTTGCCTTGCTCGGCATTGGCATCGCCTTGCCTTGCATTGGCATTTGTTGCCCCTGCCTTGCCCTCGGTTGCCCCTGCCTTGGCCTTGGTTGCCGCTGCCTTGCCCTTGCTTGCCCTTGCCTTGCTCGGCATTGGCATCGCCTTGCCTTCCATTGGCATTTGTTGCCCCTGCCTTGGCCTTGGTTGCCGCTGCCTTGCCCTTGCCTTGCTCGGCATCGGCATTTGTTGCCCCTGCCTTGCCCTTGCTTGGCCTTGCCCGGCCTCGTCTTTCCCTTTCCTGGCACTGCCCTCGTTGTGGCTTGCCTGGCCTTGCTTGCTTGACACTGCCCTTGCTTGTCCTTGCCTTGTGCTTTGGCTTGCCTGGCCTTGCTGCCTTGCCTTGCTCGGCATGGCACTTGCTCGGCCTTGCTCGGCATGGCACTTGCTCGGCCTTGAAAGGCATACCATATGCCTTGGCGAGGCTAATATCCCTGCCTGGCGAGGCTAATTTGCCTGCAGGAATGAAGGCTGAATGGGCTAGCGAGGCTAGTATTCCTGCCTGGCGAGGCTAATATCCATGCAGGAATGCAGGCTGAATTGGCTAGCGAGGCTAATATCCCTGCCTAGCGAGGCTAATATCCCTGCCTAGCGAGGCTAATATCCCTGCCTAGCGAGGCTAATATCCCTGCCTAGCGAGGCTAATATGCCCGCAGGAATGCAGGTAGAATGGGCTAGCGAGGCTAATATCCCTGCCTAGCGAGGCTAATATGCCCGCAGGAATGCAGGCAGAATGGGCTAGCGAGGCTAATATCCATGCCTAGCGAGGCTAATATCCCTGCCTGGCGAGGCTAATCTCCCCGCCTGGCGAGGCTAATAGCGTGTGAGACAACACACAGACAACACGGAGACAACACACGGACAACACGGAGACAACACGCCTGGCGAGGCTAATTCCCCTGCCTGGCGAGGCTAATTCCCCTGCCTGGCGAGGCTAATTCCCCTGCCTGGCGAGGCTAATATGGCTGCACGCTAGCATGCCAACGAATGCCAAACCTCGAAAACTCAATTTTATTTCAAATATCCCCCTGCATTTTATGTTGCAAACCTATAGGGGACGATTTTTAGGACATTTTAAGATTGACATATCGTCATTTGGTCGAGTTTTCAGTTTATTTTGATTTTCTACATCTCAGAAACGAGAAATATCATATCAAATCGAAAACTCATCCAAATGACCTGAAATCAACTTCTAAATTTCTCTAAAATCATTGCTTACAGTTCTGAACCATAAAAGATATACACTTTTACAAGTGAAACGGAGTTGGAAATTTCCAAAGCCAAGAACGCGACATGGCCTTGCCTAGAGTGCAAATGCCATGTCAAGGCCGCATTCTGTTCAACTTTGCCCGCACTATAATTTGACCATAAATAAGTCTCTATTTTAAGGAAATTTTGCAAGTGGTAGCAGTCCGAAACATCAAGCGGTTTGTCATTTTCGATTTTCGACATTCTGCCCCTTTTGGAAAATAAAAACAAATACTTCTGGGTCGAAATTAAATCTGGCCTTTTTCCACAAGGTGCCTGACATTATTCTGAGTGTCCCTGCAAAAAATCTCGATTTTATACCAAATGTACAATTAGTTATGGCGTTTGCCCCTCCTCGGAAATCCCATGTTTCCCCCTGCCCTTCCCAGTTTTCTCCAATATGCTCTATAGGGGAGTAGTGGTTCTCTGCAAAATGACCCCCTTGCAGAGACCGCCTCCCCTGCCCCCAGTAGTCCCTCCCCCTTCCCCCAATTGCTTATATACGACATTTGCTGCCTCGAATGTCCCTAACAAACAATTATAAGCAATTGAAAACGGATTTAAGAGGGATTTAGGAGGTGTTCTTCGCCCAGCTGGGGGGGTGATGAACACCACGAAGGGGGGGTCATGTGGGATCGGTGTTGCCTCTAGTCCACTGAAACGATGTCAGTAACCGCTCAGATCAATCAAAGGGAGGGATAGGAGCCCGTCGGTATCGAGAAATTGTGCTTCGGCACTTGATTTGCGACATAAACAAATGCTGTGAGGGGAGGAAGGTGTCGGTGTCGATGAACTCAGATCAATGCGCGAGTAATAAGCAGGCCGGGGGACTGGGCGTGATGCAAAGTGCTTTGGCATTCGATTTGTGAAAAGCGAGGGCGGCGATGGGGGGAAGGTGCCGGTGTCGGAACCCACTAGTACGCGCAAGTAGATGTATTTCGAAAGCGCCGAGCGGGGGGAAGGTGCCGGTATCGATGAACCCTCTTCAATGCTTGCAGTAATAAGCAGATCGGGTGTCGGGGGCGATGCAAAGCTCTTGGAAGCTCCGTTTG
>NW_026089521.1:322500-325000 GCF_933775445.1 Argentina anserina | reverse complement strand
GTTTGCTCGGTATTGGCATCGCCTTGCCTTGCATTGGCATTTGTTGCCCCTGCCTTGGCCTTGGTTGCCGCTGCCTTGCCCTTGCTTGGCCTGGCCTGGCCTTGCCTTGCTCGGCATTGGCATCGCCTTGCCTTGCATTGGCATTTGTTGCCCCTGCCTTGCCCTCGGTTGCCCCTGCCTTGGCCTTGGTTGCCGCTGCCTTGCCCTTGCTTGCCCTTGCCTTGCTCGGCATTGGCATCGCCTTGCCTTCCATTGGCATTTGTTGCCCCTGCCTTGGCCTTGGTTGCCGCTGCCTTGCCCTTGCCTTGCTCGGCATCGGCATTTGTTGCCCCTGCCTTGCCCTTGCTTGGCCTTGCCCGGCCTCGTCTTTCCCTTTCCTGGCACTGCCCTCGTTGTGGCTTGCCTGGCCTTGCTTGCTTGACACTGCCCTTGCTTGTCCTTGCCTTGTGCTTTGGCTTGCCTGGCCTTGCTGCCTTGCCTTGCTCGGCATGGCACTTGCTCGGCCTTGCTCGGCATGGCACTTGCTCGGCCTTGAAAGGCATACCATATGCCTTGGCGAGGCTAATATCCCTGCCTGGCGAGGCTAATTTGCCTGCAGGAATGAAGGCTGAATGGGCTAGCGAGGCTAGTATTCCTGCCTGGCGAGGCTAATATCCATGCAGGAATGCAGGCTGAATTGGCTAGCGAGGCTAATATCCCTGCCTAGCGAGGCTAATATCCCTGCCTAGCGAGGCTAATATCCCTGCCTAGCGAGGCTAATATGCCCGCAGGAATGCAGGTAGAATGGGCTAGCGAGGCTAATATCCCTGCCTAGCGAGGCTAATATGCCCGCAGGAATGCAGGCAGAATGGGCTAGCGAGGCTAATATCCATGCCTAGCGAGGCTAATATCCCTGCCTGGCGAGGCTAATCTCCCCGCCTGGCGAGGCTAATAGCGTGTGAGACAACACACAGACAACACGGAGACAACACACGGACAACACGGAGACAACACGCCTGGCGAGGCTAATTCCCCTGCCTGGCGAGGCTAATTCCCCTGCCTGGCGAGGCTAATTCCCCTGCCTGGCGAGGCTAATATGGCTGCACGCTAGCATGCCAACGAATGCCAAACCTCGAAAACTCAATTTTATTTCAAATATCCCCCTGCATTTTATGTTGCAAACCTATAGGGGACGATTTTTAGGACATTTTAAGATTGACATATCGTCATTTGGTCGAGTTTTCAGTTTATTTTGATTTTCTACATCTCAGAAACGAGAAATATCATATCAAATCGAAAACTCATCCAAATGACCTGAAATCAACTTCTAAATTTCTCTAAAATCATTGCTTACAGTTCTGAACCATAAAAGATATACACTTTTACAAGTGAAACGGAGTTGGAAATTTCCAAAGCCAAGAACGCGACATGGCCTTGCCTAGAGTGCAAATGCCATGTCAAGGCCGCATTCTGTTCAACTTTGCCCGCACTATAATTTGACCATAAATAAGTCTCTATTTTAAGGAAATTTTGCAAGTGGTAGCAGTCCGAAACATCAAGCGGTTTGTCATTTTCGATTTTCGACATTCTGCCCCTTTTGGAAAATAAAAACAAATACTTCTGGGTCGAAATTAAATCTGGCCTTTTTCCACAAGGTGCCTGACATTATTCTGAGTGTCCCTGCAAAAAATCTCGATTTTATACCAAATGTACAATTAGTTATGGCGTTTGCCCCTCCTCGGAAATCCCATGTTTCCCCCTGCCCTTCCCAGTTTTCTCCAATATGCTCTATAGGGGAGTAGTGGTTCTCTGCAAAATGACCCCCTTGCAGAGACCGCCTCCCCTGCCCCCAGTAGTCCCTCCCCCTTCCCCCAATTGCTTATATACGACATTTGCTGCCTCGAATGTCCCTAACAAACAATTATAAGCAATTGAAAACGGATTTAAGAGGGATTTAGGAGGTGTTCTTCGCCCAGCTGGGGGGGTGATGAACACCACGAAGGGGGGGTCATGTGGGATCGGTGTTGCCTCTAGTCCACTGAAACGATGTCAGTAACCGCTCAGATCAATCAAAGGGAGGGATAGGAGCCCGTCGGTATCGAGAAATTGTGCTTCGGCACTTGATTTGCGACATAAACAAATGCTGTGAGGGGAGGAAGGTGTCGGTGTCGATGAACTCAGATCAATGCGCGAGTAATAAGCAGGCCGGGGGACTGGGCGTGATGCAAAGTGCTTTGGCATTCGATTTGTGAAAAGCGAGGGCGGCGATGGGGGGAAGGTGCCGGTGTCGGAACCCACTAGTACGCGCAAGTAGATGTATTTCGAAAGCGCCGAGCGGGGGGAAGGTGCCGGTATCGATGAACCCTCTTCAATGCTTGCAGTAATAAGCAGATCGGGTGTCGGGGGCGATGCAAAGCTCTTGGAAGCTCCGTTTGTGAAAAGCGAGCGCGGCGAGCGGGGGGAAGAGATGCCGGTGGCCGAAATATACTCACCTCAATGCTCGAGTAGTAGCAAATCGGGT